>NW_006916496.1:0-48757 GCF_000464535.1 Endocarpon pusillum Z07020 | reverse complement strand
CACCACCAACAGTTTTCTATAAACTTTCACAAATGCAAAGAATAAGGCAAGCAAATGAAACAGAAGGAGAAAGAAGAATTTTTCAAGGGGGTGCAGAATACAAGTTCTATCTGGAAGGATCTAGGTATCAAGTCTTCTGTCTCTATGTATGTTGGTTGGAATTTGCCTATTCACTAGTAAACCGACGTAAAATAAGTCAATTTACATGGGCTGCAAAATTATGTGTCAAGCATACCTTAAAATGAATATCCAATCATGAGGTAGTACGTCAGTCTACTACGGTAGAAGGCATAAGTAATATTAGCTTCAAGCTAGAAATTCTGTATTTTACATAGCTTGACAAAGTTGCACTTTACTGAAACAAAGTTTAGTCTATATGGTTCATAGAACAGAGCCAGTCATCATGATTAATGAGGGGTCAAGACTTACAATGGCTCCGGAGGACGCCAGACCTTTGTATCAAAACTAGCTACCACTAGCTCACACTAAACAATACTTATGCCTCCTACCGTAGTAAACTTCAGATCACTATTAGCGCCCGCAAAATACCAATCAGAAATTACCTCGTTTTACTACAGGTGCTCACCTGTTTCTTGTAATTTCTTCAGGCGTTATCCATCATCAGCTCACCCTTAGCGCAGCTTGCTCACCTAGGCTGCTTAAGTCTTGCTCAGTCACGTTTTCCTTCCCCTCCTACAAGCCAATCGTGTATTATAATCTTATTACAGAGTATCATGACTAACAACAAAAGATGTTCAATGCTATTACAGCAGCACACAAGATGCAGTTAAGCTACTTAAAGTGATAATACCAGTTCAGTGACACAAGGGATAGCTTATTAGTATTCTTATTGTCTAATAATAGCTTTAAAATACAGTGGGAATATGAAAGTGCAAAGCATTGTCCTTTGCATTTGAGGTCCCTTTGCAAGGTCTCCCTAAATTAGCTGAAATTAATTAGCTAATCAAATCCCTACATCCTTTACCATAGGCAATCTCTACTATACCCAATTAGGAAAGATATACAGCTGTATTTTGGCGCTAGGACGCACTTTTAGGCGGCACTAAGTAGGGTACCAGGCAGAAGTAATGTTAGCTCAGTGCTAGTACTTTTGCCTCCTGACAGCTCTTTCGAGACGCTAGACTAGTGGTTCAGGCGGCTCCAAATACTAGCACCGTGCTAACATTATTTCCGCCCCTGACCAAAGCAACTGGTAGTTAACTAACTAGATATAGTTTCCACTCGACACACACTCCACTCCCCGGAGTACGATAAAACTTTCGCTTATTCATTCTAAGCTGGGCGCATTTTACGCCTCCGCAGAGTCTCGACCGCATCGTAACTCAGAAACGGGCAGAAACTATCTGATACCAACCCCATTGCGGCCAGGCCAAGTCAACGTAGCAAATCAAATTCAATGACTCCCAGCCTCCCGGCAAGAAGGCTACCAGCGTTATCTGCAACATGTCGCGGTTCGCATACCGACCTTTCCTCTGCTGATGTGTGGCTTCAGGCCTCCGTGATCCTCACCGGCAGGATGGTTGCGCGAGACCGGACTTGCTTTCCAGCCTCAAGGAACATATTTCCTGGACCCAAGGGTGATGCGCAAATCATCTGGCATCAGCTTGCAGCATAAAATGACGTCCATCTTGGGCATCAGTTTTTACATCTACCAGACCGTCTTTGTCGTCCTCTCAATCGCATGCGGCAGCTGCGCTCAGAGAAGATTACCAGCAAGTAACATCTCCTTAGCTGATCAGATCTACGACTTTAGCAGCCCACATCGTTGCCGCCTCCTCGCTCATGAGAGTATGTTCTTCGTTTAGGAGCGTTGCGAAATTCTCTCTGTGTCTTAGCTGAGCATTTTTTCTACACACAGGCATTATCCTGAAGAATGGCGATCACTATCTCCTGATTCTCGAGGGAGGATTTGGCAAATTTAAGCTCCAGCTCGACAATCAAGATGTGGAGGTGCAAGATCTTAGTGAGAAGCTTCATTATCTCTGCTCTCACGCAGTAAGCGCGATGCTGATTTAAGATGGTATCTCAGATGGCTACACCGTCGCTTTCGATTTATCTGAAAGCTTTGTCACTCCGGAGCTTGAGCCTGTATGGCAGATCAAGAAGAATGCCACAGGGCCTCGACCGCCTATTACCAACTTCTTCGGGATGTTCTCAGATCGGGAACAGAACAGCATCTATATCCAAGGCGGTCATTTCTATCATGCCACCGGTTGGAACAGCAGCTACTTTGTACCAAAAGAGTCGATTCCACCCTGGGAGCTGTGGAGATTTGACATCAGGACCAGAGAATGGGCTAATATCACTGTCGAGGTGCAAAACCATGAGCTCGCCAACAGAACTTTCGGAGGAGCTGCAGCATCCGTGTCAGCCTTGAACAAAAGCTATTACATTGGGTATTCTCTTCGCCCTGTAGAATGATTCAGCGTGGTATGAAGTTAACTGAATTTGGCAGGGGCATCAACGACGAAACGACAGGTAGCGCTACACCAATGGATACCTATCAACCTACATCCCAAATGCTCGTTTATGATCACAGCGCTGGCAGGCTGGACCGGGTTGAATATTATGCGCCTCCCGCCACAGAGGGCTACTGGCATGGGAATCTAATCCATATACCTGTGGGCCCTCAAAAAGGCTTCCTATTGTCTTTGATGTCGCAAAAGCAGACCTTGGGCCGGCAATACGCAGACCCTGAGGCCGAACGCAGTGTTCTTGGCAAACCAGTGAGCGTTATTGTCATCTGTTAGGAAGTTTAGCTGAGACGACTAGGTATCATTTGAAAGCGTCCAGATATACGACTTGGAGGCAGAACAGTGGTACGAGCAGGAGACTCTCTGGTTCAAGAGCGACGATCCAGTACCTAGGACTAGGTTTTGCGCAGCATTATTTCACGACGAGATAGATTACACCTGGGAGTAAGTTGGGTTTTTTTTACATTTCCCAGATTGAAGCAACAACTTAAGCAAGACTAATATTTTGGGTAACCTAGTCTCTGGATACATGGAGGACAAAAATTGGGTAACCAGGAAGAAGGCGTATCTGACATCTACGTCCTTTCGATGCCATCATTCACGTAAGTAATCAGGGCGGATTCAATAATGAGTGATCATGAAACGCTAACATTCAAGCCAGGTGGACAAAACTAACTACCACGCTCGCGGACCAGAATTTTATTAAAAGTCACACCTGCCACGCAGTCGGCGGGCAGCTGCTCTTGGTCGGTGGATATCCACCTGGCGCCATGGTCGCAGCAAACGCGTCCTGCGACCCCGAAATTGTCAAGGTCCTTCAAATCACTGAAGACGGCCCTGTTGTGAGAACCCCTCTGTCAGATGTTCCTTTGTCAATCGGCTGAATTTTGGCCTAGTGGACACCTAAATTCTCTACAAACACGACCTATAGAGCTCCGATCACGGTCCGTGAGATGGCCAACGGCAGGAGGTCTCCCATTGACGGCTGGGCTTCACCAAACATGGAAAATGTCTTCGGACCCCCATCACCTCCCACAACCCCGCCACGACCCGACACGGGGCGAAAGATAGGCTCAATTGTAGGGGGCGTCATTGGGGGACTCATTTTCCTGACTATCATTGGCCTCGTCGTCATATACGTTCGGAGGCTTCGGAGGCGTCGGATTGGAGTCCAAAGTCCCATCGAAGAAGTGTCACAGCACATGTTATACACCACTGACAACACTCCCGAACTTGAAAACACCCGCCAAGGCATGAAAAGACATGTTCTAGTGCAACAAGTGGATCTTGAAAACAGACGGGATGGTCGGAGGATGCCACTGCCAGAACGCGGGGAGGGGCATGACCACTCCCGCGAAGGCATTGAGATATCTGGGCCGGTGCAACAGTTGGAGACTGGTAGCATGCAGAATGAAGTGACGCAGTCAACAGCACCAGCTGAGGTCGACATGATTGTTCGTTTGCCATCTGCCGCTGCAGAACCGCTTCCACCGGTTAAAGATTTCACGACCGACCGTCAACCAGGACACCCTCCAAGCCAGACGGGACCGTCTCAGTGACCCGGATGGAACGGAAGACCAAAGTGGGTATCGCGGGTACCAAAACAGACCCCCAAGGAAGCTTTCTGTAGCATGGAGCCTGGGCAGGCACATGGAAGGGGACGTGGGGTTGTTCATACTCTCCTTTCTGCGCCTTTTGTCTATATTCCTACAACCCGTTCTACAACGGCATACATCACTACAACTGTTTCTATAACGAAATTCGAAGGGCAGATAGAATACAAAAGTGATATAAGGATTCAATACACCATTCTCCTTTAGGTCCCAGAACTGAGTCATCAGACCTGCGCGTAGAGTTGACAAAAACCTCGAAGAGACGGCATCTGTAAGCAAGGCATGGTTCGTCAACAATAGCAAGGGCTCAGAAGCGGGACTGAGGATGGGTGAAGCGAGGCTGAGGCCCCTGAGCAGCACCGGGATAGAAAGTGAGGAGGCAACATATGGAGGTGTACTTTACCTGCAGCCAGACCCTTATTAGTGTGCATTAGTGTATGCTAGCTCTGTATCAGCTTGATATTCCAATTATACAATAAGTCTTCCTGATTGATCATGATTAATCACAACAATTTGTATGTAAATGTAGTACAAATTATTATGATCACTCATAAGCACTCAGGAAGACTTATTGTACTGTTATTACTAGTGGTATTAGTGGCGTGCGCTATTAGGGTCCGGCTGCGGCCCCCTGGTAGGTGACCAACACGCCATTTTTGCTACACCCCTCTTCCGGGCCATGTAGGCTGGCCCCTCGGAGGCTAGTATTCCTACCCTAGCTCCCGCAGACTGACACCTGTTCCATTCTAAGGAGAACCTAACCCAACCCCCCCTCCTCCCCTCTCCTAGGCTTATGGCTTGCACATCATTGACCGAGCCTGGCGCTGAGGATGATGTTGACAATAACCGCTGCATAACTCTTTCTGTAACTACTATACAATACTAGTTGTAGAATAGTAACAAAGCGATTGTAGAAGAGTCGTAATACTAGCGTTGCAAAGCTATTATGTGCTTTATTGTAAACCCTGAATAGTAAATCTATAAAGTTACTGTTCTCCTGCTGTGTTGTAACGTATTCCACCCAGCGATGCTCTCCAGTAGTTAAGACTTTCGGGGCTTGCTAGAGGCGAGTGTGGCATCGCTGAGTGGAATACGTTATTCAAATCATTTCGAACTAAACTATTTAGAGCTTCAATTTGGAGCTCGGCATCTCTTTCAGGCTCTCAATCACCTCCTCCGC
Organism: Endocarpon pusillum Z07020; assembly: GCF_000464535.1. NCBI lineage: Eukaryota > Fungi > Ascomycota > Eurotiomycetes > Verrucariales > Verrucariaceae > Endocarpon > Endocarpon pusillum. The sequence goes on along the minus strand of NW_006916496.1, from coordinate 43,469 downwards.
GGCCCTCGATCCAGCCCGCAGCGCTCCCTCAAGATAACCCTTCCATTCCCTTGCCGTCTCCCCACCGCCAAAATGCAGACAGCCAAGCGGCTCCCTCAGCGCTTCACCATACTTGCTCAAATCTCCTGGGCCCATAATGCTCGTCGGCGCCCCGCCAATCCACGGCTCTTTAGTCCACTCCTTGTAATTGATCTCTACCACATCTCTCGCCAGGTCTGCATGTTTTGGTCCTACCAGCTCTGCCAAATGATTCTCGATTGCGTCTTCGCGGCCGAGGTTTGACAGCTTATGCCATCTTGCTGCACTGTCACCATGCACAAATAGCGCAAGGGAGTAGTTGGATTTCTCGTCGTCGGAAGTTTCCCAACTGAAGTTAATGGGTCCATTGACGGAGAAGAAGCTGCCGACTAAGTCGATGTCCTTCTGTTTCCACCAGGGGGTGCGGTAAGTGAGGATGCATTTGGCGTAAATCCCAGGCTTGGTGCGACCGACAATAGCGCGTTTTGCGGGTGTTAGGGGAGGCATGAAATGGATATTGTCGTAGACGTTGGTAGGGATGGCGAGGATGACCTTGGAGCACTGCACGGTCAGACCATTGCTGGTGTAGACAGTGCTTGAGGAACCGTGTTGTTCAATGCGGGTGACGGGACTGTTGAGCATGATGGAACCAAGCTTCATTGAGCGAGCGAGGCCGGTGGCAATCGCCGAAGTGCCTTGAAGTGATGGTCAGCGTCTGGATGCATGAGTGCTATGAAAAAATGCTGTACTTGCCTTGCTTGATCTTCAGTGACTGAGCACCATGCTCGCCTTCGGAAGCTAGGCTCGATATGCCTCCCCCAGACTTGATATAGTCGAGGATGTAATGAAGCCCGACTTCCCTAGCTTCACGACCGACAAGGGCTGCAACGCTGTGACGCATGAAGTCTTGGGTAAATTTACTAAAACCTTTGCTCTGAATCCACTCTTCAACAGACATGTCTGACGGGGTGGGATATGATCCGGTGTTAATAATGTCGACCCGAGATTGCTCCACCTCGAGTGCCTCCAGCAAACTGTGCATATCGGATTCGCCAGAATTTGGTGGCTGTGACTGTTAGTGAAAGATCGGAAAGGTGGGTGATCCTTCCTTACCTTTGGGACCTCTCCTCTGGCTACTCTCCAGATGACACCGTCAGTCTGCTGCCAAATTGAGTCCCCAATCCCGTACTGTGGAACGCAATCAAGACCAAACTTCTGTGTCAAGGCATAGGCCTTAGGCTGCGTTGTCTTGTTGATCCAGGTAGCACCCAGTTCCACGAGCCCCTTGCCACTGGCAAGCTGGATAGTGTGGCTCCTTCCGCCAATTCGAGATTTTGCTTCGAGCAACATGCATTGGAAGCCAGCTTTCTGAACGTCGTATGCCGCCTGAAGTCCACTGAAACCGCCTCCGACAACATCAACAACGTCCGCCTTGATGGGAGCAACATAATGGTCAATTCTCCCTGCACCATCGCTCCATGATTGCGTGAATCCTTCAGTAGCTGCCACTGCCTCAACCTCGAATCGGGCTCCGGGAATTGCCAACTTTGGCACAGGAACCAGAGTTGTGATTGGGCGTGAACGAAGGCCATAAGAGTCTGTTAGAAACTCCATAAGAGGTTCCAAGAGGTTATGAGCTTCCTCGAAGTTCCAATCGACACAGTACCACGTCAACTTGGTCACGTCGCGGATGTCGGCGCCGCCAGCTTTCAAGACCGCAATGAGGTTGTCGAAGGCTAGATGGACCTCATCTTTGTAGGTTTCGGGGAATGAGCCATCTTTGCGCTGTCCCAGCTGGCCAGATGTGAAGACAAGGCGGCTCCCCGGATGCACCGAAACACCATGTGAGTAGAATTGGGGGTCGGGCAGGGAGGATGAATCGAAGAAGTGATGGACCGGGTGTGAGGCGAACTTGGGAGCCGTGATATTACAACTGGACTACCTCGTCAAAGAGTTTGAGACTTTTTAAGAGCTATGGAAGATCTTTGACGAGGCGTACTTCGGGCTCTTATATAGGCAGGATGCATCCACTGCCTGGCCGACCAACCGGCCGACAGTGGGAAAGTTGCGTCAGCTCCAACAGTCCGAGTCTAGGAAAAGCTCCAACAAGAAGCTTCTGACGGCGTCCGAGGGATCAGAGGGATCCTGTTGATGTTGATCCATGGCGGCTGCAGCAGTTGAGAATGAGTCCATGCAAAACGTGATGGGAGCAGTAGTAGGCAGTCGAAGGGAAGAAACTTAAAGCCAAGACATAACCACATTTGGTTAGCCAAGGCTCTAAGATACTAGTAGTGTTAAGATAGCGCTAAGATAGCGCTAAGATAAAGTCTCCAATTCTGCCTTATCTAAACGCGCTCTCGGTGGCGGTGGTGGGTCGAGAAATTGTTGCACAACGTGTGTAAGCAAGAAATCTCTGCCTCCGCTACCGAATGAACCAATACGAGTAATACGAGTATAATGGGACCAGATGGAGCCCGACTCAAAAGGCGGGTGTCGTTAGTTACACTCACACTCTCATAGCTGCTGTGGCCAAGTCCCGTACGCGTCCTTCACGTGCCATGCGTTAGTATATAATGCCTCTACCTCGCAAGCAAATCGGACTTCACTTTCACAAATACTGCCATTGATACTAAACGTGACAATATCTAACCCTTAGCTGCAATTCCCATCTGAGATGGTTAACGTTTTTATTATTAGCGCGGCCTAGGGATGTTCGAAACAGATGAAGAAAACTGACCGCTTACAGATAAGCGAACATAAAGATGAACAGTTTACTAAGTTAATGGACTGAATCCAAACGGACGTCGACTACTACTTAAATACGCAAATTCAAGCAGCCAAGTCTAATGCGAAAGAGCTTAACGGCATGACTTTTAAAGAGTATTGTTAAGAGTGGTAGAGGACGTGAGAGGAATGATCTCTAATCTTATAGTCCGCGCTCTTCTTAGTGTTAAGGCCAGCGAAGTCAGTGCGCTATACATAATTGACTACTTCAAATCCGGATGTGAAATCGACAGCTTACTCTCTAACGGAAAAGACGGAGCCCAATATCTTTGAATTCGCCAAGGTAAGTAAGATATACTCCCGCAAGCCCAATGTTGACCTTTTCCAGATATGCAGTCATTCTCAAGGAGTCTAGCCGCAGAACTAAAGCCGGGCTCAATTTTGCTATCCAGTCTGGTAACCTCTATCGAGCAGCTTGCCTTTAGCGACTGTCTTGTGTGTTATTTTCCCAGCACTATTCTTCGCTATAGGAAGGTCGTTATGTATATCCTAATAACAGAATACTCCACAATTCAGTTCAACCCGCCTCTTTTAGATCTAAAGCGATTTGTTTCTAAGAAGGTAATCGTAGGATATTACAGTAAGATAATATACATTTTTAATTAGCCCTGGTAGTATGATAGTAACCTCTTAGGTGTATTTATATTATATTTTAGGGTTAGCCTAATTTCCTTCTCTTGAGATATAAGTATAGAAGCAGATAGCCAGTAGTCTATCAGCTGTTTTATCGTTAGCAAGCCTGGGAGAGAATAATCGAAGCTATCAAGAACAAAAAGGTATAATCAGGCATGGAAGCAGTTCTCGAATGTGTTCTAGTATGCTGTTGAATCCATCCTGCACCCTGTTAATGTGATCGAAATGCAATGGGTTAAGGAGCAGTGTTCCTGGGGAGCTCCCTGTCCAGTTGTGCCGCCAGGGGTGATAACTCGTGCATCTGTTGCGGATCTGAAGACTCCGTTCTGGAACGTGCACTTTATAGGGGCTGAGACGTCAGATGTGTGGAAGGGATACTTGGAGGGTGCGGTGCGCTCCAGCCAGAAGGGGGCCCAAGAAGTAGTTGATGCCTTAGGTGGAAAATTGCATAGACCCAATCTCTGACCAGGCAGTGGTTTCTTAGAGCCAGTGAAAGCATTGCTTGCAACCTCATAGCTCCACCCCCAGGATGGTTTCAACAACACCCTCAATTCTCATTTTTCTCTGAAACATGATCAGGCCATGCAAAAATTGATGCCGTGCTCTTTCATCGTAAAATATAAACCATACGGACCAAATGCGTGCCGATTGTTGCTATCCCAAAGCAAGTTCAAGAGCCGGAGAGCTTGTATAACCTGGCTCATGCGCCATTGAGCGGTTGATTGTAATTTGTACCGCAGTGAGTGGCGTTGATCCTCACGCACGATACACGACCCAAGAATGAGAAGAGGCCAGAGCATGATAGTTCCGTAGGGCGAGTCATGAACTTCACTCAAAAGAGGCCATGCCTCATCAATGTGTTGTTGTATTTGGTAGATTACTTTGGGGTTGTCAACAACCGAGCCGCACATGGCTGCTTTGAGATATGCGAAGAGTGCATGGCGATACAGTTTCCCGGTTGCAATGTGTGCTGATTTCCACTCGGCCATTTCTCGATCTAGAGGTGGAGATCGCCATTCCTCGAGGCGAGACAAGAGGCCATCATACATGCTGACTGTTTCCTCCGAACGCATACCTAGCTCCTCTTCTCCCAGGCGTTTCGCTGCCAGCACGGATATAGAGGGTATCAGTTCGAAGAGGGAGTGACAAAAGCCGAAGAAGGTTCCAAAGGTTTCACACTCTTTGAGCCCCTTGAGGGACGTGATGAAAGGGTCCAGTGGAAGCGTTCGATCTTGGACGATGCCGTAAGGGATGATATTTGAGACTAGCGCCAAGTAAGCGTAAACTTCGAGGACGAATCCTTGAAGTGTCTTATTCTCCATGAGGCCGCCGTTCGCTAACCGTTCCTGGAGGTGAAGAATCAGCTGCCGGGTCGCTCGTAGGTGGGGAAATATTGCGCCGTGTATATTCCGGAGATAGCCTGGCAAAGGCAGTTAGTCTCAGCAGGCCGTTGGGGGTTATGTCTCACCTCCACATGACAAAGAAGAATAAGCACCAGCAACAACCGAAGTATTTGCGTTGTTGAACGGTCAGACGATGTGCTGAATGCCTGGCGAAGGCTGCATAGCACCATTCCGTAGTGTGCTGAAGTTGCGTGCCGGATTTCTAGTGCAGCTTCATTCATAAAGTTAAGATGGGTGCCACTGACAGCAAGCACCGCATGCATAAGCAGATCATCGACGCCAGCCAGTGGGAGGAGGAAGGTGACGAATTTATTATTTCGAAGAGGTTTTGTAGCAAGCAAGTTGGCTGTACGCTCGATGTAATGTGTCAGAAGCTGGGGGGGTGCTTAGAAGCGTAGCTCGCGCTGGAGGCTTAAGAAGCTTGATGGAGAAGCACTCCAGGTCGGGACATCAGCTACAGGTAGTATCGTCATTACATCTTCATCTGCGTCCTCCTCTGCGGACGCCGACTCCGCCTGACCAGGGTTTGGTGAAACGGAGGGAAGCAACAACGGTGGGTCAAACTCGATAGGGATGCAGGAGTTTGAATTCTCTGGCGCATAACTACCGCGGGATTCCTGAAGAGGGAGCAAGGCTGTCGCAGGAGCTGCAGATACCGTACATGATGGCTCGGGCTCGGGCTCTGGCCAGGTGCAGCAAAACTGATTCCGCAAGCAAGCAGTACAAGTTGGTCTTTTCTCGTCACATCGTTTGCGGCGTTTGCGGCAGTTCCAGCATCCAGTTTTGGTCCTTGAAAAGCGCGGTGGATATTGCCGAGGAAAGGGAGCCGCCTTTGCTGAGGATGCCAATCCAGCAGCGCCGTTATTCACCATGGGACCAAAGCGGGCCGACGGAGGGCACGATGATTTTGGCCAGCACAAAAGAAGGGCAGGCACTCTTAATTAAGTCCAGATTGACGTGGAATTTGGGAGACTCATCGCTACCGGAATTAGGCGGTAAGGTTTAACAGGACACACGTAACACGTATTGGGTGTCACGGGAAAGTGTGTTCTACGTACTACAGTACCATGATACGGTTACAAAGAATTGGGAGAATCGGTTTAATATCGGCAAAATAGGGCCGGCCAATGAGAATTAAAGAGCAACCACAAGGCCAGCCACACCGGATCTGACGGAAATGCTCACAATAAAGGCACATGCGAGTGGTTCTTTGACGACGACCAATTTCACAAGTGGCGAAATGGCAACACTTCCGGTCTTCTCTGGGTCACCGCAGGCCCAGGTTGTGGAAAGTCGGTCTTGTCGCGAGCTCTGATCGATGAGCGACGACTATCCACAAATGTTATAACCTCGACTATCTGTTATTTCTTTTTCAAGGATGGATATGTACGTCGAATGCACAGTACCGATGCCCTGTGCGCAATACTCCACCAGCTTTTCACTCAGGACTCTTCTGGCGGCCTCATCGGAAAGGCACTGGCCCGCCACAAGAATTTCGGGGAAATCTCTAACTCAGAACTTCTCGGAGCTATGGCAGATCCTGGTAGACTGCGCTTCATCCTCGGATGCCGAAGAAGTCGTTTGCATACTCGATGCTCTAGACGAATGCAATACTGACGGAAGGCGATAATTGATTAATCAGCTTGAAGAATTTTACTTGGCAGATCGACCTTCCAAGCTCAAGTTCTTATCACTAGTCGCCCGTACGACGATCTAGAACTATCTTTCGAAAAGTTTTCTGGTGCGTCTACATATCTGCGCTTTGATGGTGATGACAAGTCCAAGCAGATCAGCCAGGAGATCAACCTCATTATCGATAGCCGAGTACGGGACATTACCCGTGGTTTCGCTGATCGAAGACCGCCGCGTGATTTCTAAACGTCTAAAGCTCATGGAAAATCGCACATACCTCTGGCTTTACCTTACCTTTGACGCTATTGAACAGAGTGGCAGCAAGCGGCGGTCCGACATAGAAAGTTTAATAGCTGAATTGTCAGAAACAGTATCTGATAAGTACGAAAAGATCTTAGGCCGAAGCAAAGATCATGCTCAGACTGAGATTCTACCTCAAATCGTCCTTGCCGCGGCGCAACCACTGACTGTCGACGATGCTAACATCGCCTTGACATTGGCTTTACCACACAAACAAATCGCGTCGCACAGCGTACTGCCGTCAGAGCTATGGGGAAGAGAAATCTTCCCAAGCTTCGTCAAAAATCTTTGCGGGCTCTTCATCAATATCCATAACGAGAAGCTATCTTTCATGCACCAGACAGCTAGGGAGTTTCTTTTGGACTCTAAACGTCAAGGGCACTGGAAAGGGCGCTTCAACATGCCAGATTCGCACGGTAAGATATTACGACCATGTCTCGAGTATCTGGTGCTGCCTGATCTGCCTGATATGCCTGATAGCAAATCATCATACGAAGACAAATGTTCCAATAGCCAATATCCGTTTCTCAGGTACGCGGCTGTACACTGGCCTTCGCACTTTGAGAAGGCCGGTACAGGGAGCGAGAAGGAAATATCAGAATTAGCACTAAATCTTTGTGCCACGAGATCAAAACAATACCAGCTCTGGTCCTCTATATTTGGGAGGTGGTATACCCTTCCTCAGACTACTAGCTCTCTTATTTTAACATCGTATCTTGGGTTTGAGGTGATCGTTAAGCAACTGCTCAATATAAGTGAGGTCGACATCAATTCGAGTACTGGAGGTCAAACGCCGTTATCCTGGGCAGCACAACGCAGGCACGGTTATTAAGCAACTACCTAATTCAGATAAGATAAACGTCAATTCAAAGGATAATTTAGGTCAAACACCATTATCATATGCAGCATAAGACGGACGCAAGATTGTTGTTGAACAACTGCTCAATACAGACAAGACAGGTGTCAATTCAAAGGATAATCAGGTCAAACGCCATTATCACAAGCAGCACAAGGCGGACGTAAGACGGTGGTTGAACAAATACTTGATACAGACAAGTTAGATGTCAATTCGAAGGATATTTACGGTCGAACGCTGGCTGTTATTATAAGCAGCAGTAAATGGGTATGAGACAGGCGTTGAACAACTACTTAATACGGACAAGATAGACATCAATTTGGAGGATAACAAAGGTCAAACGCCATTATCACAAGTAGCATAACATAGATATTAGACGGTCGTTAAGCAACTACTTAATACAGACAAGGTAGTTGTTGATTTAAAGGATATTTACAGTCGAACGTTATTATCACAGGCAGAACTAGGTGGATATAAGACGATTGTTGAGCAACTACTTAATAGAGGTGAAGTAACTGTTGATTCTAAAGATAAAGATGATATAACACTATTATTTTAAACGGCAGCGCTAGGACATGAGATGGTCGTTAAACAACTACTTGATACTAAAAAGGTAGATGTTGATTCAAAGACTAATGATGGTACAACACCATTATCAGAGGCAGAAAATCGGGGACATGAGACGACCATCAAGCATCTGTGATCTTATAGGACTTTGTGTTAGGATCCCACGGGAGTGCAAGGGCATCTTCTGTCATTCTGGTGAGAGGGGTAGTCGACACAAATGTGCATTATGGTCATCGTGAAGCTGCTTGGGTCTGAGCTAATTATTTTCGATCCAAAGCCAAAGCATTCCTTTCCCGCTACCTGTACTCAGAGGTTTACGGGACTTGTCATGTCAGTTCATCAACAGGCTTCGTAGCCGACATCTCCTTCCAGGAAAAATTCTCTCTTTTAGGGAAGCGGAATAGCTTCGAAACCACCATTAGAAAGAGGGTGGGGATAGGACCCCTGCGTACCCCATCCAGGGGTAACAGAGTGGCAAATTCACCCTACACGGCTGTGCCACCGACACCGACATCGAATCCTCGGATTTTAACGTCGCTTTGAAAGCACCACTCGATATTGCAGAGACAGAGGCGTAAGATCCGTGGGAAATTTGTCGAACCTGGGGACCCGTTATTATGGCTTTGAAGATTAGAGATATGTAGACTGGGATTGCGGAGAAGTCACAGAGCGAGCAGGTGTAGCGAGCTAAGAGGAAGAAGGAAGCCAAGAAGGAGACTAGGTAGGCTCTGATAGCCTCTAGGCGGATAGAGGGAGAGTATCCTTTGCTTGAGACTTTAGGTTCGGCGGCGGGCTAGAAACCTCATCCTAAGAAGACAAAGGGTGTGTAGAAGGTTGGCAGGTGAAAAGCGGAGGACCCGATATGACCGTTCCATGGAGGGGTTGCAGCCGACAGGATAGTCATGTACTGGTGGAGGAGTTCGGGTGTCTTCAGATTGGCTACCTTTAGATTCGGCGGTGATGGAGGCCTAGAAAAGCCAGCATGTTAGCATATGTCGCCGACAGGATGGCTTAATACCAAGTTATGTACCATGAACGATTTGGGTTTTAGTTAGCGATTGCCTGTTAAGCAATAGCTATGTTCCGAAGATCTTCTACCGCACCTCACATTGAGCTTGAGAAGACATTCTTGGGATGGTTTCGCATTTTTCCCCCCTGATTTCCCCTTCATGGTGGCTTCGATGCCCTTCCCAATTGGGAGAGACAATTCAAAGTCCTCATGTGGATCTCGCTTCGCACATCCAGGAACCGTCATGTGCGCAAATACCTCTTAGCCGTCCCAGATTTTCCGAAGTCCTTCCAACCACCCCTGTTGGACCTCGAATCTTCTCTCTATCAGAGCAATGGCCAGATGTTTCGCCTCGTCCACCATCGGAAAGACTCGCACGTGAGTATGATCACTGGCGCAGTACCTAAACGGCATTTTATCGTTCCTGACCAGCTCAATGCATTTTTCGCAGAAGCACACATCGTCACAAATGCGACAGAAATGAAGTTCGGCATAGGAAGTTTGGGGGGACTCGCATGGTCCATCACAGGTGAACATGCAGTCAAAGCCGGCGTATTTGGGGTTGATTGACTCGCTGTCGGTATTAACTTCATCGTTACGATCATCGTCTTCAGAGGAGGAGGAGGAGGCTGCTTCCCAGTCCTCGTTTCCACCCTCATCTTGTGTTACGTGTTTCTCAACGGCAATTCCACGTCCTCGGCCCTCTTGACTTCCATCCTCGCTATGTTCAGGGGTCGAGTTGGCCGTGTTTGAGTCTTCAACTTGTAGCTTTGCTGCTTTCTCAATGTATGCTTCATCAGGATCATTCATTAGCTCTTTCGTCGTCGGTACCAGTTCACCTTCGGAGAAGGCGCCTTGCTGTGAGTTGCAGATATCGTTTCGTTGCTGTTGCATGGAGCGTTGATCTTCCAGTGGCTTCATAGTAATACCAAGGGCGATAGACGCGTTGAGGATATCGCCGGCAAGCAGCAGCGCCGCACCCAGCTGAGCGTATGCTGCTTGATCGTTCCAAGGGTCCTCATCACTTAGCAAATACAGTGCTTGCTTGATGGAGGGTCTGATACAAGCTCTCCAGTCTTCTTCTTCTGCCTTCGCATACTCATGCAGCCATAACCCGAGAATCAGGGCCGGATAGGAGGCACGATAGTATCGCTTGCTTCCTTGCTTGTGGCTAGCCAACTCCTCCAGCTTCTTTATATGGGCTGAAGTATTCAAGCCGGAGTTGAAAGCAACTTTTGCAGCATCGAAAAACATCATGCTGAGGAATTTTGCTGCCCTTGTCCTGTACCAAGCTTGAGATTGTTGGACTACTTCATTGCTCTGATCCACCAGAGTGACGATTTTCTCCCACAGTTCGATGGACTCTTCAGGCTGTGGCGCATGATTATACAGCCACTCTGCGGCTTGGACGGCCAACCAAACTGATTGATCCTCACTAATGGAATCGGCATTCAGCTTGATGGCGTTCTTGATGGAGACTTTCATGAAATGCTGCAACGCATCGTTCTGCTCTGTTTGCGTTATCTTCCCAACTTTGGAAAAAACCTGAACATTGTAGTACTCTTCATACTGAGCCCTCAAGAAAACAGCCCAAAGCGAGCTCCCCTGTTTCCATGTCTCTCTCCTGTCAAGCTCATATAGCAGTTCTAGGAACTGAGGGTACCTTTCTGTCCTGTACAGAGCCTCAATATAATGCTTGATGCTGCGCAGGGTGCTCACGTCGCTAGCCGTATTGTTTCCGTAACGGAATTGGCGACTGCCTTCATACGCAGCCTTTGCTATTTCGACGGACTCCTGGTTGTTGCCAAGCTGTAGCTTCCAGTCTGGGATTCTTGTTTGGAGGTAGAATTCAATCCCTTCAAAGTCTTCTGTGCGCGGTAAATGGTAGATGGCATCCTCCATCCAGCGGATCGCGGTTTCATATTCGTGAAGATTCTCACCATAGCACCTTGCAAGTCCCTCCATTGCCACCCAGCCCCCGGGTTTCAGCTCAAGAGCCTTTTTGAAATATTTAATGGCTCGTTCTGTGTAGTCTTCTTCGTCCGCTTCCATCATAATCCATGCTATACCCGCGTAATAATGTTCCGACTTTGGGAGTGTTTCTACGTTCGCAATGGACTCAATGGCATCTAAAGGAATTTTCCACATTCCATTGTTGACATTGAAGGTGTCCATTGATCCACTATTGGTTCCTTCATCTGTCTGCAATCGTCGTCAGCAGGTTGAATCATTTCACTGTGCCTTGACATCTTACCAATAGACTGTAAGCGTACATCACGAAAACTGCTCTTTCCGACTTCTCGAGATATGCGGCATCATTCCATCCTGTCTTCGTGAGCCATTTTCTAGCGCAAGCTGCAATTAATGGCTGAAAAAGCGCCCGAGCCGATCGCGTCACAGATGATGCCCAGCTGTGTTCGTGTTCATCAAGATCGTGCAGCTGCTCTGTGATGATCTTGCGCACGAGACTTGAATATCTGTCCGTACAAAACCATGTCTCTATGAAATCATTCCATACATCCTCACACGCTTTGAGTAATACACGACCGTCCTGGAAGAACATGGAAAGTATTCGAGCCAACTGCACAGCAGCTGCCCTTGGAATCATATTGAAATCAATCTCTACGAGGTGTTTGATCCAATTGATTTTAGCGTACGTTTTCAAAGAGTACACCGAATACTTGTCGGCTATGTCTGTGCGGAGTATTTGAAGGCAAGCAATGACGACAGAAAGTCGGGTTGCATTCAAATCCTTTGGCACGATCGAGGAATCGTGCCAACGTCTTGTGGATGGATCACCTTCTGTTGTCAGATAGTCCCGAATGCGTGCATGGCTGAACGTCACAGTCGTCTGATCCCAGTGGACTGGAATGTCGAATACGTCTTGCCTGTCTTCTGTGTTTGTCGAAAGAATACCATCTTTTGATTGTTGAGCTTCATTAGCCTCGCCGCCTGAGCTATCCATATCACCCTCTATTTCTTCATCGTTGTCGCTACCATCAGGTTTGTCTAGAAAGTCAAAGTCGTCTGGCTCACTCGCGCTGTCATCTGCATGTGTTCCAGCTTCCACTTCATCGTATTCAATTCCGGTAATAGGTGCTGTAACATCAAAGAGACTGGAATATCGAGCCTTGAGATGCTCCTCAATCATGTAGCAGTGCTGACTTGCACTGATGAGAAGCAGCACAAATAGCTCCGATATGCGCAAAGGTCGATAAGCGCATAGGACCCAGGAGAGGAGGTCTGTCAGGTACGATCGATGCATTTGTTCTTCGACTTCAAGGCGTTTGAACACGTGGTAGAGCATGTTATCGAGTCCCTCGGGTACCCCTTGGAGCGACTCCCTGATAGCTTCGGGAGAAGGCGACTCCCGGATCTGCTCAAACACCAACCTTGCCCATAGAAACATGCCTTGAGATCTGGATTGGACGCTATTGTATATTTGTCTAGCAAGTGTTTGATATTCTTTGTTGGCTCTCCTTCTCCTAAGCACTCTCAACACAGAGACCTCGCCCAGTCGTTGCCGAATGAACGCTTCGATGTCCGAGGTGTTTTTGTCTGGTGTGACTTCAATGATCCGTTCTTGTGTCCGAAAGCCAACTTTTTCAAAGCCAGGGTCTGCGCGTACATCCGGCCTGGCGAACACGGCAATCTGTATGCGACATTTACGATTAGTCGTACCACGATCTACGAGTTCAGCTAAGCAGGACAAAAATCTGACACGTTCAGTCTCGGGAGCTTCATCAAGGCCGTCGACAACAAGGAAGGCAAGACTGGTTGGAGATCGTGATGAGGTGTCTTCTGAGAAGAAATCTAGAAACAAATGTCGCCAGATTTGACGTGCAGAAGCAAAGGTGTCCTGGTGCTTCTTGTTAATCATTGCTACTACGTGCTTCTTGAACCTGTCATTTGCTTTCGTTATTTGTAAAGCAGCGGCCTTCCACATCTGAGTGCAATCCTGTAGAGCTGGATTGTCATCTTTGAAGTACAGGTAGCTGACCGAGGTGAGGGAAGGTATATCTGAATGTTGGGGGTACCTGTTCTGCAGCGTTTCGATTGTTCTCGCTGCAAGCATGGTCTTCCCCACCCCTGGTTTTCCGAACACCCAGAGTATGGGAGCCTGCTCTTGCTCCCAGGCGTGGAACATAACATCGTCTCTGATCCAAAGCCCAGTGCCCTGGGTAAGCTTTTCAACGTTCGCGGCATGCTCACGAGCTATATCATCCGTCGTCTTCGTCCTCAGAGAGTCCGCGAGACACTTTTCTTCTGCTTCAGAAAACGCTCTTTGCCTATCACGGCGCTGAGACGCAAGTACGTCGTCGACTCCGGCCTTGACTATTTTGACGTCGCTTTGAGTATCACTCATGGTTGTCTGCAAATCTTTCACGCGTCCGTATGTTAGTGCTATTACCAGGCCTAATTCGCTCTCAGTGTATCTTCGGAGCCTATCAACAGAGAAGCTAATGCCATCATCTTGCAAAAACACAGTTCTCGCCCATTGCTTGAACCGTTTTCTCTTAACACATGCTTCAGCTTTGCCGATAATGTCGAGAAAGTAAGCTAGAATGTCAGTGATTTTCGCCTGAAGGGAGGACTCGATGCTGCTGTACTTGTACTCCTGCAGTCTTACAGTACTGTCATGCATTCGTTCGAAGAGTTCCTCGATGCCATCATAAGCCTTAGTGACGGACTCGCATGCCTGCAGTAGGTATGATGCGGCGCCCAAAACAGCAGCGGCCGGTGCGTACGGAGTGTTTCCGACACCTTTCTGAACAATGTTTAAAATAGGCTGCATTGGCGACATGCACTTCGCTAAGGCTGAATACATTCTGCGATGACCACTGCGAAAAGTGCTGAAGCGTTTATCCTCTCCCTCAACAGCTTTTTCCAAGTCATCGAGGCTCGAAAATTCCCGGAACGCATGATCCTTGTTGATCTTTCGCTCTGTTTGCTTTTCATATTCTGCAACTGCATCCGCCCATAAAGCACTGAACAGTAGTTGGTCCGACATGACAAGTTGTCAATGGTAGGTCCTTAATAACTGCCTGCTCGCGTATTTGAGGCAGCCCAACCCTCAATGGTCCAAACTTTGCACTTTCATGATAGGAAAAGTGCTAACATAGATATTCTTGGTGGTGGATGGAGAACCATCATGAATACAAGCTCGTCTGTAATTTTCAGTTGGCAGAGACTTGTCGCCTCTTTGCCTTTTGTGCAATGTAAGGCTGCCGCTCTAGTGGCCGGTGGACCATTACTACCGTAGTAAGCGTTACGATGAAAATTCGGAGGTTGTGCCGCGTGCGGAGTTGCGCCCTTGCAAGTCTTCTACATACTGAGATTAGATAAACTCTTTCCCCTGCGTCACTGAATGGGCCTCTTTCCTTACTAAGATGAGGTTGCTGCAATTTTACCGTAATAATATTGCTGTAGTATTTTTATAATTAATTTTCTAGTTCGAATATAGAGATAATTTTACGGAGTCGTGCATCAAAAGTAGCCAAACTACGCTAATACTAAGGCTCTACCAAAGATACCTACTAGTTAGCAACTAAACTGAATAATTAGCCACACATAAAACCATGACCACTATTCATCACGTGTCTGGCTTCCTCATCTCCCTCTCCCTCCCATCTTCACTCCCCACCGTGTCCCCTTTTCGTAATACAGTAATTGCCGGATGGATAATGGCGGCATCCTTCCTGCGCCCCTCCACATTCGGCCCCAAAGACGAGGACTACCTGAAAAGTCGCTTCTCAAACTATGGCCGGCCGGTCCAACTTGCCGCTTTGTGGCTTCTCGATGTGCAAGAACTACGCAAGATCAACGAGCTAATCATACATGGGAGTGATAAGACGGTCATGTCTTTCAAGGAGAGCCAGACTAGTGCCGTGGGCATGGTGGCTGTTGCGGTATGTCTGAACATCATCCGAAGGATCTTTGTGTTTCCATATGTTCTCTTACGGGGAGAGAATTTTTCTCCTATGGCTCCCAGGCCTGTTTGACAACTTTGTATATACCTTACGCCGCGATATACTGGAGTCAACTGCGTTTGTTACACGATGACTAATAAACAAGCTTGTCAAGTCGGCCATTGTATCTCAGCTATCATCTACCACTCTCCAAATACCCGCCCTCTCCAATATAAACTGGACAGCCAGCGCTTTCATCATCGCCGCGCTCCTCTTCTCCATCCTCGCAACCATGCTTGCCTGTCTTCAGCGGCAAATATTAGGCGCATTGAATCAGCCCAAGGGAGTCAGGATGTGGTTGAGTAACGGATCTGCTAATTGCTTGCACTCGAAGAACGGTGGCCGTTCATCTTCCCGTGGAAGGTCAGGGGAATTGGGCGGATTGCAGACTTCGATCGCCAGTTTGCTGCTGCTGAGACTACCGAATGCATTTCTGTTGTCCGGTGTGATGTGCTTTCTGATTGGGTTTGGCCTGTTTCTTGGCTTTGCTTGGAGACAGGATCTAGATAACACGCCGTCACGGGATAGTAACCGGGCGGTTATGATTATGTATATTGTGGTGGGGTGTGTTACTTTCTTCGCAACTGGCGGATTGGTGAAATGGAAGATGTCAGAGGTGGATCAGGTAGAGAAGGTTGTTGGGAAGGATATCGAGGAGGGCGATGATGTGGAAGAAGCAGAGAGCAGTAGCGGCCAAGACGAGGATAATGAAAGTGAAGGAGAGGGTGAGGCTTTGCTGGGGAAGAAGAAAAACGACGGCACTTGCTCACAGAAAGAAGTCTCGCATCATATACGTATTGCCGAGGCGCTCGAAGATGCAGCGAGGGCACATAGACACCTTGCGAAGCTCATGAGAAATGATAACCAGGAGAATGAGGACAGCTAGACTAAGAGGCAAGCGTATGAATTGATTGATCAAGGGCGAAGCACCGCCGTATCTAGAAACAGATTCACCCTAATCCTGAAAATCAAGACATTCTTTTTCCTATTCACCTTTCTGGTCCACCTACATACCTACGTTGTCTGAGCTCGTCCTTTCTGGGTAGAGGGTCCATGGCAAACTCTATCCATGATCCAACCTAGTACAGAGAAATTTGGTGCTGCTCCTGATTCACTTCTAACTAGTTAGGAAATGTAGTTCATGAAATTGTTTCATCTGGAAAAGTCTGGATCACGGGGAAAGACATTGCCAAGACTCCAATGCCGAGGCTAAGCGAGACAAGGGTCTCGAGAACAATTCCATGTGCTCTGCCTCGGCCTCTTCTTCTCCCTCTCCCTCTCCCTCTCCCTGTCTCGGACATGCGACGGATCTATTATAATTCTCCGTCTCTTGGTGGTTGTACTGTTCAGGTGTATATCTCCCTTCCTATAGCTTCACCCCCACTTGCATCACCTAGGGAGATCGTCATTTCGTTCCAGGGCTCGGTATGGCCTCCATAGCTAGAACCCTTAGACCCCTCTCGAGGGGTTGCGTCTCTTGTAAATCAACACTCAAGACACGACCGTCGAGGACATTACAGAGGTCAGAGCAGAGTCATATCTCTAGATACAATCTAGCATGATCATCAATTGACAGCCCCCAGATCTCGTCCCTTCACCACCACATCTCACCGCCGCCTCGCTGACCCAATAGACCATGCCGCCCTCCTCCCCACCCCCATAACCCACTTCTCCGAAACCGAGGCTCTGATGAAAGAATCCGTCTCCAAGTTTGCAGACTCAGAGGTCGGCCCCAAAGTCCGAGATATGGACGAAGCGGAATCTATGGACCCGTCGGTCGTCGAATCCCTCTTCGAGCAAGGCCTGATGGGGATTGAGATTCCGGAAGAATATGGTGGAGCAGGCATGAACTTCACCGCCGCGATTGTGGGTATTGAGGAACTCGCCCGCGTCGACCCAAGCGTAAGCGTGCTATGCGACGTGCACAACACGCTTGTAAATACAGCAATATTAAAATGGGGCAGTGCAGCAATGAAGAAGAAATATCTCCCCAAACTTGCTACAGAAACGGTAGGCAGTTTCTGCCTCAGCGAGCCCGCTAGCGGAAGCGATGCCTTCGCTCTTAAAACTCGCGCCACGAAGACAGATTCTGGTTCTTACCGGATCAGCGGTAGTAAGATGTGGATCACCAATGCCATGGAATCGGGAATATTCATTGTCTTCGCCAATCTCGATCCCTCGAAAGGGTACAAGGGGATCAGCGCCTTCATCGTCGAGAAAGCGGATAGGGGCTTCAGCATCGCAAAGAAAGAAAAGAAACTCGGCATCAGAGCGAGCAGTACCTGCGTTGTAAACTTCGACGACGTGGAGGTGCCCGCAGAGAACCTGCTGGGAAAAGAAGGCGAGGGATATAAATACGCCATCGGCCTTCTCAACGAAGGTCGAATAGGTATCGCGGCACAGATGACCGGCCTCGCCCTTGGCGCATGGGAAAACGCAGCCAAGTACGTGTGGAACGACCGTAAACAATTCGGCCAACTCGTCGGCTCCTTCCAGGGGATGCAGCACCAGCTCGCGCAGGCGTACACGGAGATCTGCGCCGCGAGGGCGATGGTTTTTAACGCAGCACGAAAGAAAGAAGCCGGAGAAGACTTCGTGATGGATGCTGCGATGGCGAAGCTGTTTTCGAGTCAGGTTGCCGGTCGGGTGAG
Source organism: Endocarpon pusillum Z07020 (assembly GCF_000464535.1). NCBI lineage: Eukaryota > Fungi > Ascomycota > Eurotiomycetes > Verrucariales > Verrucariaceae > Endocarpon > Endocarpon pusillum. The sequence goes on along the minus strand of NW_006916496.1, from coordinate 25,647 downwards.
CGGGCAGGCGATCGAGTGGATGGGCGGCATGGGCTTTGTGAGAGATGGCATCGCAGAGAAGATGTGGCGGGATAGTAAGATCGGCGCCATCTATGAGGGTACCAGTAACATCCAGTTGACGACTGTGGCCAAGCTGTTGCAGAAGGAATATACTACCTGACCTACCTGTAACGTACGACATACGGAGAGCGATGAAAAAGCTTGGCGGATAGTAGGGGCAATGCTTACCCGGCTGTATAGATACGTATGAGTCCTCCTTCCTCTTCAAGACAAAGCATCAAAGCGATCTGAGATCGAGACTGGGATTGCGGTCGAAGCATCGTGTTCCGGAGTACTTAGTCACTTAGCCCGTTTTGAAAGGAAGACACGTCATACATAACAGTTCGTTCGGAGGCGGGCCGGAAAGATCGAGTCATACATGCATACATACGTACATTCATAAAGCCCGAGGATCGTGCAGGGGTAGGGCAGGCACTCACTCGGTCCAAGGCATTTAGACAGCATGGACATTGCGCACAATGCGTAGGTACCTAGACCAAGTGCGCAGTATTGGTTAGGAGTTGCGCTTGTTTCTACCTTATGCGCCCATGGCAGCACACAGGTCTCCCAATGCAAGCCAGCAAGCTTCCTTTGCCTTCTTTTTCTGTGAAACAACATATTGCTGGTGGGCGAACTGCCGTTTTAGGGGTTTATCGTGGTCATCGATCAACCGCCAGATCGTTCTCTCTTGTGGGTGGAGGGCATGGATTCAAAGTGGCATTTTGGTGACTATCAGTCGGCAGGTTGGGGGGGTTGGGTTGCATACAATCATGAGGGAAATTCTCTTCAAGGGAGTAAGAATACCGCAGCAATATCTCTTATCACTAGTATAGCATATATGTGCAGGAGCTGAGGCGTAAGGTATGATATTGATACGAACATTTCCGGGGGGCAGGAAAGAAATATGCAGAGAGGTTTTTTGGTGATTGGCTATAGGAGCTGAGATACACAAAAACAATAGTGGTAAGACATTCCTTTTAAGAACAGAAGGGTATAGCAAAGACATCTGGCCACAACGCCGAGTGATCGATATTCATGAAAGTGGTTATGCGAAATTTCAGTTCGACGAGACGGAAATGGTGTCTCGATGGAGCAATGTCAACAGGCCTCCGGTCTCGAGCTTCGTTTTTCTGCCGCTGCGTGTCAATGCAAAATGTTTTCATCAGCGTGGACTGCCATTCCGCCTGGTCAAATGCTAGTATCGTGCTAATCATATCGCATGTGTCCGTTGTCGTTTTTGCCCTTGCATAATACATTGACGTTTCTCGAATGGAGCGCTTATGAGAGTAATCCTGTGGGCTGCGTGTGATAGACTGGCTTCGAAGGTAGAAGATGGATGGAAGCACGCTGTAAATTCGAAGACCATAACCTTTGACTCGGCGTAAAATGATCCAGTCATAGCGACCAGCTTGCCTGGTTGCAGACCTTTCGGTTGATGACATCGTCTACCTGCCTCTCTGGAGGAACGACGTGGATTTGTCCACTAGGTAGAACGCAGTGCAGCGTAACTGGTGAGGATTGCTGTACTTGATATGATGGTACGAAAGAAGGGTAAACTGGCGGTGGAAGTGCTCTTTCGAATTGAGTGTGAACTCCGTCAACACTCCCGTCAGATGAAGCACATGCTGCTGATGCTCCCCAATAATACAAGGAGGAATTCATATCAAGCGGTGCTGTGGCACAAGATGTAGTGAATGAATCGGGTGCTACAGGCGAGCAGGTTTCCTGTGAGGTCTCCTGAGCGGATTGGACAGTTTCTATTTTCATCGCTGTTAACTTCCATGTAACGTATGGAGTGCTGATAAACCGCGAGGAACCGAACTCACCATGAAAAGGCGCTAAGCGACCGCGAGACACGTTCATGACCTTGGAACGATTCCAGGAAGTGTTCCCTGGCTCGAAGTTGTGTCGACTATGCAAAACGTCTGCCTCGCGAGGTGATCTCGGCTTTAGGCATCTGCGGAGTCGTTCATTTTCACTTCTTAACTCGGATATCTCCTGTTCGAGGCCATCGATACGATCCTTTGTTCGCTGGCGGATCAGTCTTTGTGCTTCTCGATCGTTGGCACGTTTCCTCTCGAGCTGTTTTGCAGAAAGAGAGCTAACACTCCTCTTGGGGGGCAGTCGATGTTGACTTCGCCTCTGCCTCGTCTGGTCGCCCGCATTCGAAATGCGCATTGCTGATTGCCTTGAAGGATGGTGTGCAGCAGAAGTCTTTGCCATGGTTTACAGGTTGACCAAAGTCGGGTTTTGCAACTCATATCCGAACACCTAAGCCCAATGGAGATAGGTATCGAAAGGAGGCAGAGGACCGGTATACTTGTGGCGAACCTCGCAAGACTATATGTAAGGCATAGTCGAGCATATATATCAGGGCAGACAACTTAGGCGATACTTCTTGGACGGGCAGGGTTAGGGTGGCGCTGATCAGCTTTAGACAAGCGTTGCTTAATCCATCATAGCTCTGTGATTACCTGTTCAGGGACAAAACCAGAAGAGGGCAACATGCTTGAATAGTATGGCTTGCAGAAGGAATCGTTTCACTGGTTGCCACGAATAAGAGCATCTGCCTTCCTTTAACCTTTCAACGACGGATCTATTCGGTACAAGGGGATCAGAAGCCCCGTGATAAGGTTTCAATAGCGCTTCGTCGTCTCTTCTGAAAATGCTGACCATACCCTTCATTCAACCGAGAATTAGACCATGAGCATGCCCCTCTACCCAAGTCATAACAACTGTGACGCAGGAGGTGGTAATACAGAGAAACGATGGAACGCCAGGCAGATATCTTTTTGCCAGGTTCTATTGTAACCACGGAAAAGATCCTTAGGGCTTAGCACATTGTTTTCCCACAACACTAAAACAATCAAAAGAAGAAATCGGGGTTGATATGCAGAAGTAGGAGCCATGGTCCTTTCAGGACTTCTGAAACCAAGTGTCTCTGAAGGTCTTTGATAGGGGCTGAGGTGCCGTATGATATGTCTTGAGGCTCGATGAAGAAGCGGTATGTCACGTGTTGGCGTCGATCGAGGGACTTGAACGTCCAGTCACATTGCTAGAGAAGATCACTAATGCAACAGATCCATGCCGGAGCTTATCTGGGGTTGTCTCAGGATGAGAGACATCTGAACCGTTGACACATAAGACTCATTGTCCATGTTATTGCCAATGGTGAAACCTAGCAAATTGGCCATTTGCCTTTGAAGCGACCTGGGCACGAAAAATACCATGTACTCACTGGGCCAACCAGATGCAAAGTCACGCATCCATGCAGGTGTTGATGGGCCGTTGAGGCTTCTGACGTGGTCCAGCCTGCATGACACAGGATGGCACATGGTAAAAGTAAAATGCTCTCCACGATCTGCAAGCAGGAATGCCGTTGATCGAAACTCGACCATGACCAGAAATGCAAGGTTCCATGACATGGATTGATGGGCTTGGCTAATTCTCTTCAGGCTCATGTTTTTAGCTCTGGAGCATTTCATGGCCGTTGAACTGAAGGGCCACTGTAGGCGATCAGCACTCAAAGAGGTGGGCTGCAGTCCAAAAGCAAACATTCCGAACATTAAACGAGATGTGGCATGTAACGGGAAAGGTATGCTTTTCTGGTAAGTTTTCTCGGGAAATTTCCGATGTGACAGGTCAAATCGTGCTGATCATCAATTTGCTGCAGTTATGGCGGCTGTGGCACGGCTACTACGTATTTAGCCTTGCTTCTAGATTGGTCAGCAGATTGCAGGTAAGCAGGTAAGCAGATAAGCAGCTTGCCCTGAAGAGCGTAGAACTTCATCTATTTCCACGCCATTGGAAAGCTGCGAAGCTGCTGGAGCATTGCCAACAGCGCACTCGCTGCTACTTGCTTCACTGGGTCTTGCTCCACATGGAAGAGTCAGTAACCAAGGGTCATCATGGGGATACCAGCCGACTGAGAGTCAATGGGCAGGTGCTTCACACTTAACACTTCGATTTATTTTTACTCGCAGATTATCAGTGGCACTGCTACTTCTTGAGATATTGCCCCCGTAAGTTCATAACATGTTTAACCATCTACGTGCGGTTCAGAAAGTACGAGCGGTCCCAAGACCGTTGTAGCCAGAAGAGACTGAACCGCGTAGACAGCGGTGGGGGGATAATGCCTGAATAGGGAAGCTTCGTCCTCTGCTTAACAGGTACAAAATTGCGTTCACTCTATGGTAACCGTCTATCTTCGCTCTGAAGCCCTTGCGCCTGTGCTAACGCTTAGGACGATTTTAGCAGAATTGTGTCCGCTGGAGCATTCTGGGAATGAAATGCATCTTCCATCAGCGGCATATGAGATGAATCGCGATTGACGGTCAGCAGTGTCGAGACTTTCCGGTTCTGCATATGTACAAAGCAACGACAGCAAAGCCCAGCCTCTTCAAAGTCTGTCACTGTCCTTCCATGCCTATGAAGTTAAGATTAACAGGAATCTCCCTTATACTAAGCGGATTACTTACTCTCAGAGCGTGTCGTCCACCGAGCTCGGCTTCCAACCCATCGGGATACTCTTTGGGAGCACTCGGTCTGTCTGGATAAGTCTGCTTCACAGCATAGCTCAAACCAAGTACGGCAGATATAAAGCAACCCCACAGAAACAATGCTCGAGCGGGGCTCATGTGCGTGTATTCTTCCAGCGAAAAAATGCCCAAGATATCATTGTCTTCATGCACTGGCTCACCAAAATCTCTCCGCTCTTGTTTGTCCCACCATGGGTGATATGGATCTCGGAATTGACGCTTTAGAGGGTACGGATGGTTGGTAGGATTGACGTAGCCACCATTCTGCACAGTCAGCCAGATGCTCTTAGACCCTTCTGAGACCAGGTCTTCGTACCATTTCCGGATCGGGGCTTTCTGCCTCAGCTCGAAGAGCTCGGATGGATGAGAAGTGGATGGCAGGAGGGGTACATCGTAGTGGTGCCAAGGTTTTGGGTATGCCAGCAGCACCAGCCAGCAACCTTCTGGAGAACATCCTAGATGAAATCAAGGTTCACATTCGAAGAGCAATGTTGGGCTCGGAGTATTCGATATCAGACTGGATTGAGGTTGTAAGCCGCTGTGAATGCGACAAAGCTACAGGAGCAGTGTAAGGTGAGGTTGATGCCGCTTTGAAGCGATCCAACTTGAAGCACGCTATTTCACAGCTTGGCGAGTCATCTAAATGAGGGAAGATGCCACTCCGAAATTCTCCTCCACGCAACACATCAACTGGACACTTATTCCCATCCCCAATCATCTTCCCGGACCGTGGCCACGCTCAAATTTTGTCAGGACATTCTTTACGATCAGATGAATCTTTTGATCTGCTTATTCTGTGGTTTCACCACCGCGTTGTTGAGATACTTGGGGTCAAATTCTCAGAGGGGGGCCGCATTCTCCCCTGCTTCGAGAAATGCAAAACGGTAGCCTTGAAGGTAGTTCGCAACCTCACAACTCTACCGTTGAATTAGGTTCGCCATTGTTGTCCCCACGACTGCTATACTTGAATAATTTTACTAATTGTGTGATTGTGTTATAGATCAAGCATTACCTCAGTTTACCAAGCCAGAAGATGTTGGACAGGAACATGAGGCTGGACCGCCAGCGAAAAAGCGGAAACTTGCAGACACGACTGCCACTTCGAAGACATTGCCTCGACCAATATCACCCCCTTGGAAAAGGATCGCTGTTGATGGACCAACTTCTTTCGTCGAGGGTGGGAGAAGGAAATCGTCACGAACCAATACCATTCCTTTGGAGCTCCAGCCACAATCAGCAACGAGACGGACACGAGCAGCCGCGCACAAGGTCGATGAGGGCAGAAGTACATTGGCGCGGCATTCGTATGGTGGATCCTCGAACCACACAAAACATGAAAAGGGCGCTGAGAGGAGAACGATGGCTGCTGTTAGACCTGCGCAAAGTGGACCAGGTAGACCCTCCGGTTTGAAAGAGCCTACGAGGAGTACATCCGCTCGACGAAATGATGCTTCCAAAATTGAAAGCTCACCGGTTCAAGGGACTAAGAGCACTGTCACACAACACTTCCGAGATGCCAATGGTGATACTTCGACTGAGCAACAACATTCTACACAACAACTTTTAAGCCCAGAAAGAGGCCAACGTCAACCGACTTCACTGATATCGCAACTTCACGAACCACTTATTAGCTTTAACAGGAAGATAGGCCCACAGTCACGTGACGAGGACGACCAGCTTAACGGACCAGGAGCCGCCGAAAAGTCGCCCAAGAGCAGGTTGCAAAAGATCAAATTCACAGTGCGGATGCCGTCGATCGTTGTCCAAACTCCTGCGAATATCCCGCTGCCGAAACGCTACACCACATTTCGCGATTTTCTAGAGCAAGACGAACTGGAGCCTAAAACTGGCGACGGAGTCTTAACACCCCGCCAGGTGGTTAGAGAGGCACAAGTTCGCAAGAAGGTTGAGGTTGCTCAGCGTTTAGGTGGACAATTTGACAAAGAGCTACAACAGGCCTTGCCAGAGCGGCAAAAGGAGCCAAATCGGCAACATTTCCACCATGACCATCTCCTCGCACACGCCTTACATTTTCGAAGGCTTCTTCACAATGAGCACCTGAAGCACAAATCAAATGCAAAAAGAATCGCTCACGAAGCTGCAAAGATCGTTCGTGCCAATATACCCAAGTCCGCCGAAGAGGTCGAGCAGGAGCAGATTGATCTAGAGGCAGCCAAATACCGGCAGGTTGTGAAAGACATATCACGTTTCTGGGCCTTGGTCGAAGTCGAAGTGAATAAGATTCGACAAGCTGAAATTGATGCTCTTGATCAGGCTCGTAAATTGCGGGAATTCAATGAACAAGTAGAAAAGCATACCCAGATGCTGGCACCGAAGCAGAATGCGGACCTACTAGGTATTTCAGACGATGAAAGTGATCAATCAGGAGACTCCACAGACGACACTGTGGAAAGTTCAAACGAGGAGGATGAGGACAACATGTCAAGCAGCGACTCTTCGAGCGAGGCTGATGGCAATGCCAACGATGCAGATGCTTCATTGACAGCGGAACAGCTCCGTGAGAAGTATGCGAGCTTGCCCAAAGCACTGGAACCCTCTGTGGGCAGCGATACAGCTGCACATATTAATGCAGAGCCTGTGCAAGCTAGCGTCAGAATTGCCAAACCCATGATTCTAGAAGAGGTTGACAATGCTCTTCTTGATAGTGACTCTGAGTCAATCGGCACTAACGACGGTGAAGACTCGGATACTGAAAATTCTGATCGGAGTGATACAGCCGAGGAGACGGAGGAGGAAGATGAAGAACCTGCGACATTGCGTTCCCTTTTCGGACCTACCGACCTCAGCGAGCTTGCCAGCCCTGCACCTATCTTGAGCGTGGAGCAATATGAAAGACACGTGATAGGCGATGACAACCAACCGCTCGAACGAGAAGATGCTGCGCGCTCCATGCCAGAGGTTACTTCGCAAATTGTACAGGTAGAGCCGCTTACCTCAGTGGCCAAGGTTGACGTCATGTCGACCCCTGCCATCGAGTTTCCGACAGACGAGCACAATAGCATCGGACCCAGTACTCCCGTCTCACCACACACGTCAGTCACCAAAGCTTCGGATGGAGACTCTTTCACGTCAAGTGACGCGCGTGCTGACAGTCAACGGCCTGTCACGCCGTTAAAATCAAACATACCACGTATCAAGACCCCTGTGCCATCCTTGCTGCGCGGTGTTCTTCGAGAGTATCAGCATGAAGGGCTCGACTGGTTGGCCAACCTCTATTCGAATCACCGTAATGGCATCCTTGCTGACGAAATGGGGCTGGGAAAAACCATTCAAAGCATTGCACTCCTCGCTCATCTCGCTACCGAGCATCATATTTGGGGTCCCCACCTCATCATAGTTCCTTCAAGTGTAATACTCAATTGGGAAATGGAGTTCAAGAAGTTCTGTCCAGGCTTCAAAGTCTTAACCTACTATGGAAGCCAGGCTGAACGACAACAGAAGCGGCGAGGCTGGATGGACAATGATCTTTGGCATGTCGTCGTAACCTCATATCAACTAGTCGTTCAAGATCATAAGAATTTCAAAAGACGCAATTGGCACTACATGATACTTGACGAAGCTCACAACATCAAGAACTTCCGTTCTCAGAGATGGCAGACTATGCTTACGTTCAAGACACGTGCTCGACTCCTGCTAACCGGAACTCCTTTACAAAACAATCTCACCGAGTTGTGGTCCTTGCTTTTTTTCTTGAGACCTACAGACATGGCAGAGGATGAAGATGAAGCATTTGCTGGTCTGAGCGACTTTTCCGATTGGTTCAGGAAGCCGGTCGATCAAATACTGGACCAAGGAAGAGACACCATGGATGATGAAGCGCGGGACCAAGTAACAAAGCTACACAAAGTTATCCGTCCTTATCTGCTTCGACGTCTGAAGGCCGACGTTGAGAAACAAATGCCGGCCAAATACGAACATGTTGAGCTGTGTCGCCTCTCGAAGCGTCAACGTCAGCTATATGATGGTTTCATGTCGATGGCAAAGACGCGAGAGACACTCGCTTCCGGCAATTACCTTTCCATCATCAATTGTTTGATGCAGCTGCGGAAGGTGTGCAACCATCCAGATCTCTTCGAGACACGACCTGTGACGACTTCATTCGCCATGTCCAAACCTGCAGTGGCCGAGTTTGAGGTCAACGATTTCCTATTTCGACGCAAACTGCTTTCTGGCTGGGATCAGAAGGCAAACTTGGACTTTTTGCGGTTGGCCCCAATCTCAAACGAGAACAAATCTGCTGTTGAGGTTTTGGAGAGCTCAAGAATAATGGCTTTTTCGCAGCTTGAAGCTCTTCGATTAGTACAGCAACAGCGTCTGGGATTGGTCAAGCAATATCCTCATACTTCGATTTCTGGAGCGTTGGCTTCTTTGGAGAGTATTGGTAGACATGACCGAATGGCTGAGCTTGGGCACAGCCTCTATCAAGAGTATTTCCACCATCGGGCAAAGCCTCTCTATGGAACTGGTCTAATATCTCGGCTATCTATCGAAACGACAAGTACGGCACTTTCACCGTGTTCGGACGAGAAGTCCTTTCCACGCTTCTGGGAGCTGAGCACACCTTCTGCGAGATTAGATCTGGTACAAAGCGTTCAGCATCGAGCCACTGTAATGCAACCTCTAATACGAAGATTCGGTTGCATTACTCCCGCTGTTGTCGCCACGGATCTAGCCAGCAGGTTCTTGTCCGAAGAAGGAACAATGGCTGTACGAGAGGCTCCTGAGCTATGGATTCAAGACCCCTTCCACGAGGCACGAACACGTCTATCTATCGCCTTCCCAGATAAGCGATTGCTGCAGTACGACTGTGGAAAACTGCAGCGTCTGGACAAGCTCCTGAGAGAACTCCAAGCTGGTGGGCACAGAGCTTTGATATTCACCCAGATGACAAAGGTCTTGGACATTCTCGAACAGTTCCTTAATATTCATGGCCATCGATACTTGCGACTTGACGGCTCGACCAAAATTGAGCAGCGACAAATCCTGACCGAACGCTTCAATAACGATACCCAGTTTCTCGCCTTCATCCTCTCCTCTCGTTCTGGAGGTCTCGGCATCAACCTTACCGGTGCAGATACCGTGATTTTCTACGATCTCGATTGGAATCCTGCAATGGACAAGCAATGTCAAGACCGTTGTCATAGGATCGGTCAGACCAGGGATGTTCACATTTACCGGTTCGTTTCAGAGCACACGATCGAGTCCAACATCTTGCGCAAGTCAAACCAGAAGCGTATGCTTGACGACGTTGTTATTCAAGAAGGTGACTTTACCACAGACTACTTCAACAAGCTCAGTGTTCGTGATATGCTTGGTGATGACATTGGCGGCATTGATCAAGATGCTAGCGCTGCCCTCGACAAGGTGCTTGGTTCTGCGAAAGGCGGATTGGGTGCTGTGCTTGAAACAGCCGAAGATCAAGAGGACGTTGTCGCTGCGAAACTAGCTGAGCGAGAAGATAGACACGCCGATGATGGTGACTTTGATGAGAAAGTCGTCTCGCACGAAACGAGCGCAACTCCCAGGACTCCAGGAGCACAAACTCCACGCGAGGATACGTTGGTCAACGGGACCGGTAACATTGTTGCTCGAGTTCCTCACCTCAATCGAGCAGTGCGTGATCTGGACGAGTGGGTCCTAGAATCAATGGTCCGATGGAAGAACGAAGAGCTCGGTGAGATCAAAGCTGGGACTTTGGCAACAGCAACGCGGGATAGGAGATCCAAGAAGAGGAAAGCCGGTGAACATCGAGTCAAGAGGGCTAGATGATTGCCTTTGGTCGAGCAGAGGCCAGATCTGGAGCACGTTGGATCCGTGCCCTTGTCTAATTGTGTATGATACTGTTCCATTAGTAGACCACTGCATTGCATGCGGAGGCGTTCGCTACCGATCCGAGGCACGAAGAGCATGCTTCCAATATGAGCAGATTATGAAATTCCTTGCATGCCTTTACAGTTAAATTAGGTTATTGACAGCTACATGGTGGCTGGAAGTCCTGACCCAAATGCCACAACAGTCCAGTAGTCCAGCCGACTTCTTAACTCAAATCCCATGGTGTTGAATCCCCTTATCTCGGTTACTTAATCCCGCCGTTAGGGATGGGGATTGCAGTGCCTTTCCGGGATGTCATCCGCTGCACCGAATAGACATTGATCTCGATACACGATATACGAGCGGTAGCTTTATGCACGTGAAAATGACGTACAGGGCTGTCCGTTATACCTGAGGATGTAATACCCTTTCCTGACAATCATATATCCCGTCACTGTATGCCAGCGCAAGCGGCGAGGGAGATCGTGAGTGCCAATTAATCCATTGTGCATGGTCATCAACTATATTTGGGCAGGAGACTGAAAGCGAGCGAGTGCTCTTTCCCTTTGGCTTGAGTAGAGACATCTCGAAGGACAGTCTGGTGTATTTTCTTGTTCTACTCACTTTGAATGGCTTTCATCTCCTCTCGTGATTGACTGGATAAGATCATACGAGGTTCAGTACGTTTTTATGTTTCTTTCTGGCGGGTTCACTGTGTCTCTTCATCATGTACCTCTTAATTGACTCATCAAGAGAGCAGATCAGTCACAGCCGCAAGTATGGCAAAGGGAAAGTTCTCCGATCTGCCTCTGTCTATGGACAAGCCGGTCGAATGTCCCTACTCCGTACGTCCTATCTAGGCCTGTTCCTAGCATCTCTTCCTACACGAAGAACAAGCCCACCATCCACCTCCTCCTCCTCCTTCATGACCAGCATGGCCGAGCAGAACACGGTGCTCTACTACCGGCTCATCCTCGACCACCTCACGGAGATGTTCTCCGTTATCTACACCCCGACCGAGGGTGACGCGATCGAGAACTACTCGCGCCTGTTCCGCCAGCCTCACTGAGCCGGAGCAGGTGGAGAGGAATCTGTCCCGGTTTGCCGGCCCGGAGGATATCGATTATATCGTCGTGAGTGATGGGGAGGAGATTCTGGGGATTGGTGATCAGGGCGTAGGCGGGGTGTTGATCGCGGTGGCGAAGTTGGTGCTCATGACGGCTTGTGCGGGCATTCATCCCAACAGGACGTTGCCGGTCGTGCTGGATACGGGAACTGATAATCAGAATCTGTTGACTGATGAGCTCTACTTGGGCTTGAAGAGGCCGAGGGTGAGAGGGAGGGAGTATGATGAGTTTGTGGGCAGGTTTGTGCAGGGGGCGAGAAAGCGGTATCCTAATGCTTATATTCATTTTGAGGATTTTGGGCTGGAGAATGCAAGGAGGATTCTCGATCGGTATCGGCCTCATATCGCGTGCTTCAACGATGATATCCAGGGCACGGGTTGTGTTACTCTGGCAGCTATCATGGCTGCATTGCATGTCAGTGGTGTCAAGCTTACGGACATGAGGATGCTGGTGTTTGGATCTGGGTCTGCAGGGATGGGAATTGCAGATCAGGTCAGAGATGCTGTTGCTACGGAAAGTGATAAGACTAAGGAAGAGGCTGCAAAACAAATATGGTGAGGCCTGAAGGGTGCTTTCATGTTGACACCTAACAAATAGTATAGGTGCGTCGACAAACCGGGACTGCTTCTCGATTCTCAGGGTGACGGCCTCACCACAGCACAAAAGCCATTTGCTCGCAAAGCCTCAGAGTGGGGGGAGAGCAAGGACACCAAGAACCTACAGGCGATCATCAGAGAAGTCAAGCCACACGTGCTCATTGGAACTTCAACCCGGTCCAAGTCCTTCACGAAAGAAGTCGTACAAGAAATGGCATCACACGTCGATCGACCCATCATCTTCCCGCTCAGCAATCCAACCAGACTCCATGAAGCAGATCCGAAGGACATATATGAATGGACGGACGGCAAAGCGCTCATTGCGACAGGAAGTCCCTTTCCACCCGTCAAACACAAGGGCAAAGAGTATGAAGTGGCCGAATGTAACAACTCGACTTGTTTCCCGGGCATCGGTCTTGGAGCTGTTCTGTCAAGATCGAGGTTGCTGAGCGACAAGATGCTGGTGGCTGCCGTGAAGGCTTTGGCTGCGCAGAGCCCGGCATTGAAGGATCCCAATCGGGGCTTGCTGCCAGATGTGACGGAGGTGAGGGAGATTAGTGTCAAGATTGCTATGGCTGTTATCAAAACTGCTGTGGATGAGGGACATGCACAAAGAGAGGATATCCCAAAGGATGACGGAGAGTTGGAGGAATGGGTTAGAGTGCAGATGTGGGAGGCCAAGTATCGGGAATTAGTTCCAGCAAAGAAGTAGGTCGCAAAAGCAGGTGGTAAGCCATGAAAAGGCGCACAAAACCCGTAAAATGTAGGTACACAAGGAGTCATACTGGCTACAGGTTGACCCGTATAAGGTCGCTCCAGTATGAACTATGAAGGTCCATTGAAATTTAGTCTTGCAACATTCTCAACGCCGGTCATCAATGTCCCGTGAGACAAAGAGTCCTAGTCTCGGTCCTTCCCAGCTCCAGCAGACGTAGACGTAAGACACGACGTACGAGAGCCATGACTTCGGAACGAAGAGCTTGTGGAAAGAGTCCCTGGAAGAGGTGCAAGCAGCTGGAATGGATTGTTGCGTGGAATGAATGGACAGTACGATGTTTGAAAGGCAGGAACAAGCGCACTTGCCTTGCCTATAAGGACGGTTACTGGAGGATGCGACGAAGTGAATGAAGTAGAAATTCAAGTAAAGTAGACGGCCGATGCATCTTACTCTCCCAGCTGACCTGGGCGAGAGGTGAGAGGCTCGGAGCTGCCAATTCATGTAGTATGATACACTTCTCTCGGCCACCAACAACCTCTATGAAGCATGTAGACGATAGTTGTTGTACTGTGTATGTTTCACATCTCATATTGAGGCAGACGGTAGAGGACATATACTGGCCAGTTGAATATAAGTTAGTCTTACCCTCAGCCTAGGAGCCCTCTCGTGCACTGAGAGCTGGGGGCCTAGGCTTTAGGAAAAACAGCTGCCATGAACGACTACGTTAGCACTGTGATTCCCAACCAGCCTCGGCTATCTTGAGTTTTCGGTCCTGTTGGGATCGCATCTCCTGTTCTGAATCAACTTCAAATTCCCTTGCTGACAACAAACAATCGACGTACCTGCTCAACCGTACCCTGCATTACATATCTTGTGACAAGGACGGACTGGCCTTGGCCCAGCCTTAGTGCGCGGGCGATGGCTTGATTCTCGACGCTGGGATTCCACTGCGGCTCGACGATGAAGACGCGATTCGCCACTGTGAGATTCAAGCTTTTCCATGCTTCTCAGCTTACCGAGATGTGCGCAGAGCTTTAGCACTTACCCGAATGCACCTGTGCCAGTCGTCATGATGAGCACTGGCGTCTCACGCGTTCGAGCGAAATCATCGAGAATCTTCTGACGGGTTGGCAGTGGACATTCGCCATCAATACGTTTGAAGGAAATCAAATGCTGGTTGAGGTGCTTTGCGATCAAATCTAGGGTCCTCGTCCAGCAGGAAAAGATTATGCTTCGATATGTTAGAACCAAAAAGATCTGTCAAATCTACCGACTTCGTACGACTTGCCTTTTCGTCCTCAGTAAGTCTTGTTGTACGTCAAATATAAGTGCAGCCATCTTTGAAGAATGACCCCCAAAGCGGAAATAGTTATCCTGGCGTCCCTCTTGTGCTGCAAAGCTCCCACCAGCTTGGAATTCAATCCCGGCAACGCTAGCAGTATCACATAGAGGGCATTGCGAGGGTAGGCGACCCTCATCATCGCCGTTTTCCTGGGCTTTCTCGTCTAAGCATTCTAGACATAAGACGTGGGCACAGCGTTCGGCATATGTCCGGTAGACTCGATTCGTGCCTAAGATAGGCATAGACTGTCTGCAAGAGGAGCATTTAATCTCACCGTTTTGTCCAACCGAGCAAAGGGCAGCCTCTTTTTCGTCTAGCAAGTCCCGCTTACTGGCCCACGAAAATGGACGCTGGAAAGTGCCGTGATTGCACAGGATTCGTAATTGAAGCTGTGCCTGAAACATTCCAAACAGGCTTTTCTTGTGGGCTTCGTCAGCGTTTTGTCGAATTGCCCGAATCATGATTTTCTTGGTCTGTTCGTATTGCTCTCGTTCTTCTCTTGTAAATTCAATGACGCGGATGCTGTCTTGCTGGTCTGGTAGATGAATCAAGTCCTTGGTACGGCGCAGACAGAGGGAATCCATAAGCAGACGTAGCCGCTCGCAGGCCGAAGTACGACCATTTCCACCTTGCTCAAAGGGTATCACGATGAATCTCCGAAATGTGGCCATACTGTCAAAGGGAGCTACTCGAATAAAGGTAAACAGTGTGCCGATATCCTCCAACCGATTCTGAATAGGCGTGCCTGTTAAGCACCAGCGCGAATTTGCATGCAGTTTGGAAACACTTTGGTAGAAAGTAGTGGACCGTCGACGTATAGTGTGAGCTTCAGTAATCGTAAGTCTGGATATCTAAAACCTTCTATTGTTTGGGGATAAGACGAGGGGTCAACAGATTGTTGCTAGGTTTTGTGTTCTCTGCTCCAGCCCAACAGTGATGCAAAGATGCCTGGCATCTTGATGCCCACCCTACTGCTATTGCGTCGACAAGTCGGGTTTTGACACTCCCTACGGGTGACAACTTGACAGCGGTCAAATACTCTTGCAATTTTGTGCTTTGGCGGTGCAAAAATAGGTGAATCAGAGACCACAAAACCCGGCAATGATTCTGTTGACCCCAGCCTTGAGAAGGGGCAGTGAGGAATGCGCGGTTTGCATACCTTCATCGAGAACAACCCTGAACCATACAATCTCATGCATCGGGCTCTTCTTCGCTGCGAGGTCAACTGCGAGGGTGTGGTAAGTAGTCAGAACAATATCTGAATCTCCAATGATAGTGGGTATTCTCTCGCGCTTGTGCCCGTGATATTTTATGGTTTTGATGGTGCCGTCCAGATGTCTGGTGACAGAGCGTTAAACTTAAACAAAAGTCGAATGCGGCAGGTGATGAACTCACGTGTCAATCTCTGATTGCCAACTGTTCAGCAGTACTGGCATTCTTCTCAGCCTCTGCACAAATTCAGGAGACAGTTACATTCGAAACCACCCACAGGCTGAGGAAACAACCACCAACGTAGCTCGAGATATCGGTTTTCTGGCCCACTCTTCGTTTGACAAAGCCGCAGTGCCATTGCTTGCCCAGTGGTGAGCATTTTCCAAAGTCTTCGTAACTAGCGACAGGATAGAAAGCGACTTGCCCATGCCCATTTCATCCGCAAGAACGCCTCCTCCAGTTTCCGAAGGCATAACTGGTGATATGGCGTTTGTGATCGCATGGCGGTAACTGCAAGAGTAACTGGTGAGAGCTGTACAATGAGTAGTCAAAAGTTGCACGCTTACCTGACGTGACCATCCGACTCCACGCGGCGCCATAGAGAGAATTCAGGTGACACTGGACCACACTCCCTCTGCATCAAATACGATAAAGCTTCTTCCTGATGTCTGAATGGTCCCAAGTCAGCTGAAGTGAAGATAGAAGGCAAAGCATATACACTAATGTTGAATGAAAATGAGCCAAGCAGGGAAACCATTGCGAAGGACCAACCACGATGACACATGTAACTTAAAGATGAGCATTAGGGACTCACTGAAGTAGGGGTGTCCTGAGTCTAGTGTCTCCAATCATTCGTGTCAAATGTGAGCTTCTCTTCAAGGTAGCATATACGTTAGAGACAGTTTCTTGGAACTGCAAGGTGTCGTCGCCTTGCAACACGCTTTCACCAATTCCCTTTGGACTGAGATCCACGTGTTGAGCTTCCAAACCAGGAAACGTTAGGACGTGAGGATTCTCGTATGTAGATCCCGGGCTTCGCTGATCAGGGTCCTGCAGATAAATTCTGCCAGCAGAAAGATGGTGACCGACTTCCTTGTAAGACTCTTTCGATCCATAAACGTTGATGTTGATACGTAAAGAAGCATCGTTTGCTTTGGTAGCCTTGCGTATGACATCGTACAACGATGTCGAATCTACTAGCGCCTCCAGGTGGATGGATGGTAGACTAAGCAGTCCATTGAGGATCTTTGCTGTACGGGTGTCCAGGAGTGCGAATTCAGCGCCATCTGGGAACGACAGGTAGACTCGATCCGAAGAACTCTGTATCTCAAAAATATAGTTTCTAGCATTCTTGGATATATTGTCTGCATGAAGCTTGGTATTGATCTGTGACATGTCTCCCACAAGTTTGACGGCCGTGCGGTAGATCTAAAGCAGGAATTAGTATTTCTGGTATGAACAGGAAGACATCGGTATATGAAAAGCGTTTAGAAGGCCAGGATGACATACCATCCCATAACAGAGCTCTCTTGAAGGCCCATTTAGGGAGTGTTCAGAGGTCACACTATGGGCACCAATTTCCAGGGTAACCGACAACCCTTCGTCCGAGGGCCCATATTGCGCAGCCCAGGCTTCGATGTCATATCCCGCGGAGAGGAAAGCATTAGATGCGGGTTCTGACTGGCTCAGGTCCAGGTCGAGGTCGTCGAGTGTACTATCTGCATTGAGCAATAAACTCCCCAGGTCCCATGATTGATCGGCTAGCACAGGTTCGTCGCTGAGAAGATGTTAGAACGACGCGGCGACGAGGAGTAGCAACGATTTTGACCTAAACTTATTGTCTTGGTGGCATTCTAGAATAGCCCTTTGCCAGTAATCGTCTGCAGGGTCGTTGCCATGGTTCAGTATTCGCTTAAGCGATGTCATGCTAACTTGCGGTGCCTCTTTTCAGGTGGAGAGAGCTGCGGAGTCGGGTGCGGAGGTCCAACGCTACCCAAACTAACCATTTTGCAACAGAACTTCTATTTGGCGGTCCTAGGACATTCGGCCCTCTTAAGTCGCAGCGTCTTGAATAATGTGAAGGCAGTAGGGTGCCTCGAAGCTGCCTTGAGCATTTGACGCTTGATCGATGCAATCTCCGAACAATCATCGTTGCGTCGAGGGTAAGCAGTGGCTGAGCGACAAAGCGCAGCCTTGCGCTCGCAGTTCGAGCCTTGCCTTGATGGAGTACCGCATATTGGTCAGGCTCACTGCCAATTTGCCTTACGGTTCAGTGTTCTTCTTAGCCTCTATCAATCATGAATTGTGTTTATCATGAAAGAGCCTTCGCAACTCGGTCAGCTGTGCTGCAAAATTCTGGTGTTGAATTCAGTGAAGGCGGGTCCGCAAGACTTTTTCAAGCTTTGTACGATGTTTGTCTCAGACGATAGCTTTCGCTTGATTCTATCGAATTTCAAGAAACGTCTCACACAAAAAGAGCAGGATGACTTCCAGTTCGCAACCTTGGACGACGTACGGCTGGAGATGGCTCGCATTCAACGAGAACAGGCTACTAGAAAAGAGATGATGAACATGCCTCGGATTCAGTCTTTCCTCGAAGCCATGGAACAGTTCGGCAAAGTGATCGAGGTTTTCCTGAATACGTCAGAGTTCGTGGCCTTCATCTGGGGGCCTATGAAGTTTGTCCTGCAGGTATGGCAACAGCCCCAAGCACCAGAACGCCGCTGTAGTAGCATGTAAGAGAAGCATGGCTGCCTCTGACGCTTTATCTTGGGGGATCATTCAGAGTCTCGCCATCCACGTTGAATAACCCCTAGACCTTCCCACATTGATGTTCCCGATGCTTGAGATGGATGCGTCGAGCTGACCGCTCTTTGTGCTCTAGGTAGCGAGCACTTGGGCCGAATCCTTTGACATCCTACTCGGCGCCTATGAGCAGATTGGAAATCAAATCCCTCTACTGCAGCAATTTCAAGCGGTTTTTGATAAGAGCCCGCACATGAGAAGAGTCCTGGAGATGATATACTTTGATATCCTCGAATTTCACAAGCGTGCAATACGATTCTTTTCCGGCCCTGGTAGGGATTGGTTGTCGCTCTTTACGCAGCGGACGTACATGGCTGACATACTATGGCACAGTTTGGCGTCAAGTATTCCGCTCTGCATGGAAAGACTTCAAGACCAGATTCCAGCACATCTTGGACGGGTTACGCCAACACAGCGAACTGCTTGAGAGCCAAGCGAATCTACTTCACATCCAACAATATCGGGCCGATAGATTGGCTATGCTTGATCGTTTAGACAATATGGAAGAAGCCCAGCGCCAGGAAAACTACGTCACGATTATGAACTGGGTCTTTGGCGCGAACACGAAGTCGGACCACGATTTTGCATGCGCGGCGCGTAGTGAATACCCGGAGAGCGGGCGCTGGATTCTGAGGAATTCCAAGCTCCAAAATTGGAAAGAAGCTGACACGCCCGTATCCTCTATATTGTGGCTGAATGGAATACCCGGCGCAGGTATGTGACTTTGCTGATGAAAGACGTGGCAACTGCGCACAGGGTCTCACTCTAAGTAGGCAAAACCGTCCTTGCCTCTGTTATCATTGAGAGCTGTCTGCATGCCACAACGTCTACGACTAGCTTTTTCTACTGCAAAGACGGTGATTCGGACAAGAACTGCTTCCTTTCAATTCTGAAAGGCCTGTTGAGCCAGCTTATTTTTCATTGTCGTCATTTGATTCCTTTCTGCTACGACAAATACCTGGCCAGCGGTGAGTTGACCCTAGTCTCCACAAGTCTGGCAAAACAGCTTTTGGAATTGTTTTGCCAGGAGATTCACAAGCAATGTATCATTATTGATGGGTTGGACGAATGCAAGGAGTCGGAGCGGAAATCGATTCTACAATTCTTTACCTCAGTGATAGATCGATACGATCTGAAGGAACCAGGAAGAATACGTGTGCTATTCATCAGCCAGGTTGAGAACGACATCGAGAAGGCTCTCTCCGCCGCAGAAGTCATAGCTCTTGAACCCTCAGACAACGAAAATGACATCAGGTCGTTTGTGCTCAAGGAGACCAAGGAGATCCAGCGGAAGCATGATCTCGACAATCACCAGGTTGATTATATAGTGGATTCTACTTGTAGAAGAGCAAAAGGTATTGATCCCCACGATCTGACTATAACGTACCTAAAACAAACTCACAGGGATGTTTTTGTTTGTCAAATTGGTCATGTCCAACCTGTATGCGCAACCTACACGGCAGCACCTCCAAGAGGAGATCAAGGTAACGAGATTCCCGCAGGGGCTCGAACAAGCGTAAGTCATATTGAAAGGCCTCTAATTCCCTATATTGTTTATTACCGTACTGTTGATGTGTTCGGCCAACCCCATGCGAAACTGGTCTTGGCTATTAATGATTAAGTTATGTCTGCAAGGCCTCCATTAGGCTCAAGCGACATAATTGACAGCGGCGCTTTCTACTCAGCTGACCAAGTATAGGTACCAGAGAATTCTGAGCCGCATAGCACATAACTCAACCCCTGCAGAGTGGACGATTGCAAGAAAGCTCCTTGGGTGGATGATTTGCGCCGTAAGGCCTCTGAAGTGGCATGAGATACAAGGAGCAATATCAATTGACCCAATTTCGCAAACTGTCAACTTTGATGATCGGAGACTGCGAATTCATATTCGCGATATCTGCGGATCTCTAATTGTATTGCGGCCTGGCGATAGGATCGAACTGGTTCACAGCACAGCCAAATTGTGAGTTTATGAGACGTCCCTGATGGAAGCATCCTGATTGAGCTTTTCTGCAGTTTTATTGCTAATACCGGCTACGTACGTACACCAATAGTTCAATGCGATCTTACGGCCCTGTGCATACAATATCTCACTTTCGAATGCTTCGATGACGATATCAGCCAAGAGAAACTCGTTGAATTTGCGATTGGAGGATACTTTGCGTTTCAGGACTACGCAGTTGCAAATTGGGCACATCACTTCCTTGCGATGATAGAAGCAGAGCAGTCTCACTCTGCTGCAGAGTCCGATATAGAGGAGACCATGGAGGAGCTCGGGAATGCACTCAATGACTTTACCGTAAAATTTCAGGAAGAGTTTGTCCAGGAAGAGATTGTGCACACTTCTGGGAAAGCTTGCAAAGCCTTTCAACAGCGCAATTTTCATGCAAGCCTACAATTGGTGTGGAATCATGTGGATCAGCACCAGAACAAGGGATTCGAGGCAAGAAACAATGTCAGTCTGGAAATCCTAGGCAAGGCCTTCGCCCGCAATAGAAAACTGCTCGAAGAGCTTACGTTCTCTACAAACTGCTCGTCCAACAGACAGAAGAATTTAGAATCCTTTTACGGCGACAAGCGATACAAATGTCCTAAACTTACCTGCTTCTATTTTCATGAAGGTTTCCAAGACGCAAAGTGCCGGGATCTACACAAGAACCGCCACGATCGCCCGTTTCAATGCACTTTCCCTAATTGTACAATGGTCGAGTTTGGGTTCAAGTCGTCAAAAGAAGTGGACAAGCACATGAAGGCCTACCATCCTGATGAGAACGATGAGGCAGTCACCTTTACGGCAGCAAATACGGTACGAGCCTCGACGCCATTCGCATGCTCTGTTTGCGAGAAAAGGTTTACTCGCGGCTTTGCTCTACGAAACCACATTCGAAGTCACAATGCTGAACGTCCATTCGCTTGCTCCTTGGGGTGCGGCAAGGCTTTTACGCGAGCTAACGATTGCAAAAGACACGAAAAAACCGTTCATGCGAGACGGTGAGGAGGCTGAATCCATATAAAATGCTATGATAGCACGCCAGAGTGGTAGGCTGTCAGCCTGGTATAAACTTGGAATTGAGAGGTTGTAGAAGAAGTCTGAGTGGAGATAGAAAACATGCGCACTTCGTGGTATGCAATGGGCGCTCTGCCACAAGACTAGGACCAGGCTTTGGGCTACAGCTCTGACAACATCTGTCTCTAGATTATCACCTTAATTGCTAGGAGATGTAGAGTCAATCATTTGTTTGTTCGCTGCTTTTGTCTCTGCACAGTTTTATTAATGTGAGCCTCCGTTGATGGTTTTGTCATTTATCCATCCAATGAGATTTGTGTAGCCATTTATTTGTTTGTTTGTTCATAGATGCATAAGTTGACATGCAAAAGGGGTAGCAGTGGTAACAGTAACGACGATGAGGTAACGGCAATGAGGTAACGGCAATGAGGTAACGGCAATGAGGTAACGGCAATGAGGTAACGGCAATGAGGTAACGGCAATGAGGTAACGGCAATGAGGTAACGGCAATGAGGTAACGGCAATGAGGTAACGGCAATGAGGTAACGGCAATGAGGTAACGGCAATGAGGTAACGGCAATGAGGTAACGGCAATGAGGTAACGGCAATGAGGTAACGGCAATGAGGTAACGGCAATGAGGTAACGGCAATGAGGTAACGGCAATGAGGTAACGGCAATGAGGTAACGGCAATGAGGTAACGGCAATGAGGTAACGGCAATGAGGTAACGGCAATGAGGTAACGGCAATGAGGTAACGGCAATGAGGTAACGGCAATGAGGTAACGGCAATGAGGTAACGGCAATGAGGTAACGGCAATGAGGTAACGGCAATGAGGTAACGGCAATGAGGTAACGGCAATGAGGTAACGGCAATGAGGTAACGGCAATGAGGTAACGGCAATGAGGTAACGGCAATGAGGTAACGGCAATGAGGTAACGGCAATGAGGTAACGGCAATGAGGTAACGGCAATGAGGTAACGGCAATGAGGTAACGGCAATGAGGTAACGGCAATGAGGTAACGGCAATGAGGTAACGGCAATGAGGTAACGGCAATGAGGTAACGGCAATGAGGTAACGGCAATGAGGTAACGGCAATGAGGTAACGGCAATGAGGTAACGGCAATGAGGTAACGGCAATGAGGTAACGGCAATGAGGTAGCAGTGAGCTAGTAAACTTGACGAGTTGGCATTCTTGTTACTAGTATAAAACCCAGCTGCAGGTTTTCTTCCTAGCTTAGTTTCTGCACAGTTACAACCTCCTAGGTATGCCTATAGATCCTCCGTAGTTTTGTGCTACACCCTTTCTGTAGCAGCAGTGAGGTAACGACGCAACCGACGATAAGAATAGCGCTACACTGCACTGCAATTTTAGCGTAGATGAAGACGAACTGCAACTTCAATTTTAGCGTATATTCTTACAGCACAGCCTGCGCTATGGCCCAAAAGGGCATTAGGGCAGGGCATAGCGTTAGCCAAGCATTCGGCCTTACGCGTACAGCCAAGTGCTCCATGAGCGCTATACCGCATCTAGTCTTAGGGCTAGAAGCTAGAGTAGGCTTGGCGCTCCGAGCGCTCATATCTCTCTACGCCTCCATAGCACTTAGATAGTTCATCCATCGCCTTACCACATAGTCATATAGTAGTTCATACGTAGCTATTTCGTGACTCTTCTGCTTCTATAGCACCCCTATACACTGTTCCACGGCCTTCCGTGTAACATAGATGAAGGCAAAACATCCAGCCTTAGGAGGAATGCACTACGTTGCTACTTGAATAATTAGTTCCGCTAGAAGTGCGGTTTAAACATGATGTTGCTCTGAAACAGAGTAAAGTAGTCAAACAAATAATATCAAAATACTCATGACATAGCAGTACCCACTCTATGCCAGGCCTAATGTAGTCATACTATCATAATATTTGTACCCAGAAATTTCTAAGCTTTAGTCTCTACTAGGTCATAGACATCTAAAATAAGTCCAAGCAAGTAGAACATCACATACTTTCAAGCTAGAAACCTTTTTCGAATATTCCCTGTGTTGCTGAATGATTGACCCTGCCTTATTGAGAGTAGCGTTGCCGCGATTTAGCATCATCATTTTGCTGCTAGCCATGGCCAATGAGTGCACGAGAAGATTTCCCTCAAGCACTGCAATTTTAGCATAAATGAGGGCGACATATTTCCCCCCTGAACATCCTTAGGGTGGCTAGCCAGCCCCACTGAAAACGGTCACTTTTGTGCTCTCAGGCCACTGAGGGCCAAGCCCGATCCAGGCTAATCACACTCTCCAACAGTAGCAAGGGTTGGTTTGACATCTGGCATGTCCACTCCGTTATTTTTGTACACGCGATATTACTATAGGAGTTTCAACTTCATCAAATTATGTTTATGTATAAAACTTAATGACCATATTCCCATCATCATAGGACGCTGTGAAATCCTGAAAATAACATCATTTGAGAGACATTTATTGGTGTTATCTACTGACCTGAAGAGGAATCTGGTACCTAATGTCTGGAGTGCTGGTCTGGAAGCAGTAGATTGAGTGCCTTGTCTGAACTAACATCTATTCAATAATACGAATAAGTAACCGGCTTCGATCTAGGCTCACGAAGCCGATGTGAAGTCCCCTCAAGGCTAACATTACTGTGCATGCCACCATAGGCATGCAAGCCTACGACGTACTAAGTAGGGTCTCAAAGCAAATTAGAACGCTGTACTTCACGGGCCGCAGGCTCCAGGCAGACTAGCAATCCTCTTTATCTACGCTAAAATTGCAGTGCAGTTGACCTTATGAGGGATCTAACCCTGCACTTTCAGTTGTACTAAGCTTTGCAGCTTAGTGCACCGCAGCGCAACGATAGAACGCAGCGCAACGATAGATTTTTTTAATTATTCGTACGGCCACACAAAACGCGCTCCCATTCAACGAAAAATGGCCGAATCCTATCAAGAAATTGAGGATAGAATTAATGATGCTATTTACGCATTAAACGAAGCCGAATTCCCTAATATCACGAAAACAGCGCGCCAATTCGACGTCCCTGAGCAGCGACTCCGAAGAAGATTCAAGGGCGTTCAAAATAAGATACAATGTGGGAGGAGTAATAAGAAGCTCAATAAGGACCAAGAGCTTGCTCTTTGATCACCTCTGATCATGCTCATGAGTGCTCACCCTGATCACCTCTGATCATTGCTCATGAGTGCTCACCCTGATCACCTCTGATCATTGCTCATGAGTGCTCACCCTGATCACCTCTGATCATTGCTCATGAGTGCTCACCCTGATCACCTCTGATCATTGCTCATGAGTGCTCACCCTGATCACCTCTGATCATTGCTCATGAGTGCTCACCCTGATCACCTCTGATCATTGCTCATGAGTGCTCACCCTGATCACCTCTGATCATTGCTCATGAGTGCTCACCCTGATCACCTCTGATCATTGCTCATGAGTGCTCACCCTGATCACCTCTGATCATTGCTCATGAGTGCTCACCCTGATCACCTCTGATCATTGCTCATGAGTGCTCACCCTGATCACCTCTGATCATTACGTTGTCCAGGTCTGACCTCGTGTGCAGTTCAGGGTCCAGTCCTGTCCAAGTCTGTCATAGTTCCTTCGCAGAGTGCCAGGCAGCTCTGTAGTGCCTGTCTGTGCTTGGCGTGTTCACGTGCTGTAACACTATCCCCTCCTCTTACTAGCTTAGTCCTATAAGCTAAAAGTATGTCTTTTAATTTCTTAGGATTTTGCAATTTCTCTTTTTATAATGCCTTTACCTGTTTACTATATTAGCAAACCTTCCTTTAATGTTTAGCGTTAGGCTTTATCTGAGAAGATAGCCTTCTAGGGTTGTTGTATTGTTATGCTATATTTAGTATATACTTATAATAAAGTAGTATGCCTTTTTTTTTTATATTTCTCAAAGTATTTATATTATATAGCGAAAGGTGTTCCTTATAATAAAAATTATTTAGAAAATAACTTCTAAAAGTTAAAGTTTAAGTAGACTTATTTAGAGGCTACTTATTCTTATATTATAATAAAGGCTATAAGTTTAGATTAATAGATTAAGTCTCTTTAAAAGGCTTAAGGCATAATAATTGCTTAAGAGGCTTATTCCTTAGAATAGGAAGAGCTTACTTAAGAGTTGTAATCTAATATTATTAGGGTTAGCGTCTTTAATAAGTAAGAGTTAACTACTCTAATATCTTTTTTGCCTAGTCTAGGTTCTAGTAATAATAATTTATAAGTGTCTTAAGGCTAAGGTTTATCTCTAGTTTCTATATGTTTTCTAAGTCTATATATCCTGATTATTTTATTAGGTAGTAAGGTTTTTTATTAATATCTTATTTATTTAAGACTTTCTTAATCTTATACTCTTAGTCTTAAGTTTCTTTATTTAGTTAGATTTCTATAAGTCTTATAT
>NW_006916495.1:4346-5150 GCF_000464535.1 Endocarpon pusillum Z07020 | reverse complement strand
TACTTATAGCTATAGCAGACTTGTAACAACAACTATATAATATAGCGTAAGGATTTAGCTATATTATATAGCTAAATCTATATAACTTAATTTCTTATGTCTTAGCATAGGAATTCCTTATTAGAGAATTTAAGAGTATAACTAAATTCTCTCTTTGATAGTTAAGTAGTCTATAGTAGCATAGTAGCCTACGCTTAATAGGATGGTGTTTTTACAGATTATAAGCCTAGCATACATATCTAAATAGATTGAGCAGATGGCTCTACCTCTCTTTAGTGCTATTAACCGTCTTTTCCCTTGTGAGATTTATTAGCGCTAGACGCTATAAAGCTACTACTACTCCGGCCTTAAGGGCGCGCTAAAAAACCCTCTCTGTCTTATCTCGCAGATAAAGAAACTTCTAGAGATGTTCCGGCAGGTAGCTTGAAGGGCTCTGCTAAAGGTGCTATGACTGTTTAGCAAACAGCAATAGAAGTGGAAGCTCTAAGAAAGCTTCTTCTGTTATATAATTTCTTATATTACATATTTGCAGGACTCTTCTAAATAAGATGAAAGGAGAATACGAAATTAGTACACACTTACCTTATTATCTTTAGCTTTTTTATAACATTTGAATTATTTTATTTATAAAAGGACGAAATTACTAACCTTTATAAATTTTGATTTTTATTAAGTATTAATATTAATTTTGACTCTTTTAAAGAATAACCTAGTTAACTTTTAACCTTTATAACCTTAGTCCTTATTAAGTTAGTTTAAAATTCTTTATTATGTTCTTTTATTCTTTTAATTTATATTAAAATA
>NW_006916495.1:0-3702 GCF_000464535.1 Endocarpon pusillum Z07020 | reverse complement strand
TATATTATAAGTATAGAAGATAAGTATTAAGAAAAGCCTTAAATAACTTAAGGAGACTAAGAAAGCTCTTAATTATAAATCAAAGAAAGAGAAGACTTACTTCTTTAAATCTAAGCCTTGCTGTCGCTCTCTTACCTCTCTGAAATTGGTTCAGATCCACTCTTGGGTCGGCAAAGAAGACACGTACCATGTCGACTCGGCCATACTTGCTTGCTAGCATTAGAGGAGTGAACTTTTTATCGTTCGTTGCATTTGGATCAACATTTTATGTTAGAATACCCTAACCAGGATCTAATAGTCTGTCTTCTAACAGATTATCATAAGAAGGAGCTTTTAAGATCCTTATTAAAAGAGTTATATAGTTAGTAAATATAATCTTTTAAAAGAGAAGATTATTTAAATAAAAAATTAGTTTATTTTAAATAGACTAAGGCTTATATTACTAATAATAAACCTAATATTAATAATTTAATTATATTTCTAATAATAATAATAATACTATTACTTATATTACTATTAAAATAATAGGCCTTATTATAATTAAATCGATTTAGGTAAGATCTTCTTAATAACTCTTAAGGCTAAATTAAATTCTTCCTTATAGATTTATAATATAAGAGTAATTACTTATATAATTAATTAGATTAATATATTTAAATCAGACCTTAGGATTAATAAATTAGATAAGCGCAAAGTTATTATAAATAAAGGCAAATTATTAATTATAAATTAAGAAACTATTTTAATTAAATTACTATAAAGCTAATTAAGATTATAAAACACTTTATTTATTTTAGGCTTAAGTATTAATCTAATTTTAGTATTATGTATTATCTCTAAAGGTTTTTATACTATTTATAATTATAAGAAATATATAGTAATAAATTATTTTAATAATAGAGTTGTTTTTAAAGCTAAAAGGCTAAACAATAATTAATTATAGACTATTATCTAGGTAGCTAATAATTTTATTAATTTAACTAAATATACTTATTTTATTAATAATTATAAAATAATAAGAGTATCTAATAAAGACTTAATACATATTAATAAACTAGATTTTGATATTAGTTATTTATATTAGATAGGTACTACTAAATATAAGACTTTTAAAGAATATAATAAATAGTATTATTGTCTTAAATATATAAATAGTAGAAAACTTTGTTACCTTTATAAGGTATCTATCTTGTTTAATACTATCTTAGCAAAGTCTTTTATTAAGTATAAATATAACACTTATTATATATCAAAAGTAAAGAAGAATCAGAATTATAATCTTGTTAAATAAGCGCAGGCCTTTCTTAACCTAGTCTCTATAAATATTTATAGTGCCTTTCCTAAATTAAAATATTAGAACGAAAAATACTTCCTTAAGGTAATAAATAACTATACTTACTATAGTATTATATTTATAGGCTTTAATTAAAAGGACTATGCTAAACAAATATTTTAATAAAAGAAAATTGCAGAACTATAGATTAATAAGAAATTAAAGGCTATATACCTAGATAACGCAAGAGAACTTAAGTTAAGAGCTAATAAATAAGTAAATAAATTAGGTATATATATTTAACTAATAGCTTTATATATATTAAGCCAGAACAGTATAGCTAAACGCGCCTTATAATTAATTTAAGTAATAATAAGGTTAATACTTGCTTATACTTAGCTTCCTAAGGAATATTAGAACCTTACTATTATAATAATGTCCTTTATTCAAAATAAGTTACTAAATAGACCTAACTTAGCTAAAGACAATAGTAGCAAGATTTGACAATATCCTAAGTAAGCTTAGTTTAAGAAAAAGCTATAGTTAAGCTCTTTATATATTTTTAGTAGTAAATGCTTTATTTATAATAATAAACCTTAAAATAAGGTAAACTAATACATAGAAATTAGCATTTTTCTTAGATACTATAGTGCTTCTTAGTATTAGGTCGAAATTCTTAAAATAGACATTTTAAAAAGAGTTAATACTGTATATATTATAATAGATAAATTAGTCTCTAGTAGCACTCTCTTACCTGACTTAATAATAAGATCTTAGTCCTTATTATTAAGAGTAAGAGAAAGTAAAGAGGTACTAATATCTGTCTTTGTTAAAGATAGCTTAGAATCAATATTAAATCCGGCTATAAAATATAATAAGAATTTGGCTATAAATTAAAAAGCAGTAATTCCTAATTAGGTATCTAAGCGAATCTATTAATTAAAGATAATAGGAGTAGCTTTTAATAAAGGAGCTAGTTTAATCTTTTTATTAAAGTTAATAAGAGTATTAAAGTCTCTTAAATTAGCTTTATGCTAACCAGAATTCTATATTAATATCCTGTTACTACAGAACCCTATATATTGCCTTGTTATTTTAACAGAATTACCTAATCTAAAAACGTTTAAATATTAAGCTTAAGATAACATCTTTCCTAAGGACAATAAAAAAGCTAGGCTTATATCTAAAGAGATTAAAGCTGTTATACAGAATATTATTTCGGAAGTTAATACTATTATAGTATATATAGCTTTCTTAGCTAGAGCTATAGAAGCGGATTAGGCAGATAGCATTAAGAATTAAGTACTAATCCTAATAAGTTACTAGTCTGCTATTAATAATCTTATTTATAGTAAGTATTAGCTAGTAGTAACACTATAAAAGATTAGTAAAATTTAAGGCAATTAGATATAATAAGAAGAGAAGTTGCCTAAAGACGCAAATAAGATTATAAGCAAATAAGTCTTTACTATTAAGTATAATATTAATAATAGTATTAAAAGATATAAGGCAAGACTTATAACTTATAGATTTACTTAGATCTATAATTAAGACTTTAAAGAAACCTTTATACTAATAATATATATTAATTTATTAAGAGTACTTATGGCTATAGCGACTATTAAAGATATAGAAGCTAAACAAATTAATATAAATAACACGTTTATAAAATTAAGACTTTAAGAGATAGTCTATATAAAGCCTCCTTCTAATATATTAATTTAATTAGGATTAACTTTATAACTTCTTTAGAGTCTTTATAATTTAAAGTAGTCAGCATATAAATAGTATCTTTAATATAGTAAAGTCTTAAAGAAGATAGAGTTTAAGCTAATTAATGCTAATCCTTATATCTTTATTTAAAAGAATAATGCTATTATTAGCCTATATATAAATAATCTAATAATTCTAACTCTAAAGAACTGTTTACAGGAAATAACAGACATTAAGAGCGAACTAAGATCTTACTTTAAGATTAAAGAACTTAGTACTATTAAATATATCTTTAGTATCAGAATCTATTATATTTGTAATTAATAAAAGATTTATCTAGATTAGCAAGCTTATATTAAGAAGTTTCTTTACAAATTTACTATAAAGAACTTAATAGTTAAGCTTATTATAATTCTAATATCTAATATAAATAGTCTATATTACTTATAAGATAATAAAAAACTTAATAAAATCTAGGACTATTAATACTAGATAAGTAATATAATATTTGCTATAGTATATTCTTATCTTAATATCTATTTTATAATATTAAAGCTTAACTAATATATAAGTAACTTAAGTATTTATTATAAGTCTACTATTAAGTATCTTCTCTATTATTTATATATTATAAAAGCGTTCTAGATTTATTACTAAGTATAGTTAAAACTAATATAAGTTATAAGCTATTTAGATTCTAACTTTATTACTAATAA
>NW_006916494.1:0-183504 GCF_000464535.1 Endocarpon pusillum Z07020 | reverse complement strand
CTGTAGTGCCTGTTGGTGCTTGGCGTGTTCATGTACTATAACAGCTAATAATAACTTGACAAGGAGGGATATTATCCTCAGATTTGAAGTATTCGCAAGTAAGGTAATCAAAGAAGAATTTAAACGACTCCTTACTCTCTGAGGGGCAATAGCTAAACGTTACAGGGAAGGTTGACCTTGAATTCGTTATATTAACAGCAGCAAGGAGAGGGAGGCGAAGTTTATTTGTATTAAAGATACCATTAATAATAAGAACTTGATTAGCGACAAATTTTTGAGCTGTAAGAAACTGTTTTAGATAAGCAAACCAGATTTGAGTAAGTCGCTAAGCTATTAGTTTGCCCTTAGTGCTATATTTGGTATTAATGTATTAATAATAAATGAATTTAGCATTATTAAGAGCTTTAAGGAGGCCTTAAATCGACTCAAAATCTCTCTTATCTGCAGGCTAATTTCGAATAAGATTATAATACTTTTTAGTACTCAAAAAAACACTAAAATCCTTACTCTCAAGGATCTGATAGCTCTTAGAGTAAGGTATAATATTCTTATAGTACTTTTAAGCAAGAGTAACAAGTTGATAATACTTAGAGAGCAGATTCTGGTTCTCTATGTAAATCAAAGGATTCTCTACAAGGTAATAAGAATAAGATAGCTCTAGAGCAACAAGGCAAAAGCCCTTAACGCCAGAGCCACGCTTGCCGTAAGGTATAATATTCTTATAGTACTTTTAAGCAAGAGTAACAAGTTGATAATACTTAGAGAGCAGATTCTGGTTCTCTATGTAAATCAAAGGATTCTCTACAAGGTAATAAGAATAAGATAGCTCTAGAGCAACAAGGCAAAAGCCCTTAACGCTAGAGCTGCGCTTGCTAACGTTCTTAAAGGAACAAAATACGTACCAAATATACCCTTTTTGCTTTATATACGTTGCATCTCGCTACCGGTTACTGATTATCTTGCCCTCAGGATCCTTCTGCGTTCGATGCTCCAGCTCTCTGTAATTTCGAGTCTCCTCATCATGATGAATGCACCGAAAACGCCTACAAGGGTTTCTAAGGTCTCCATAGCCTCGAATCGTTATAGCAAAGCCCTCCGCTATAGCGAATATATTCAAACGCTCCTGGCACTGTTCAAAAGAGTCGAAAACTTCACCTTTGGGAGCAGGAGGAAGGCGCCAGGCAGGGTCTCTATCATTAACGAAGCTCTTAATAGCATCACGGAGGTGCACAGGGCACCCAGCCTTTGCTTGCCAGGGCAGAGCCATTGCAGAGACTCAACACCAAGATATCTATATCAATGCCTATCTGAGAAGCAACAGCAGCATCAAATCACACAAATGGTGGTGATAGAAAGATTTTCAGGAACACTACATACAAATTACTATGGTACGGTCACATTTAGGCCGCTCGGCGTGCCGGAACGCCGATATGCCGAATCCGCAGAAATCGAATCTGGCTGTCGAATCTGGCTGCCCCGAGACAACCCCCAATTAATACTCAGCCAGATATCCTGAAGGGGGAAAGGTCGAAGAGCAAACCGGCGGCACAGCAGCTGCTGCAGGGGCTAGAACATCGCTTGATGATGCTTCCTCCTTTTGTTGCCGAGATGCGTCCCATGGCCTAGAGATAGTTGCTGTAGGTCGGAACTCGACCGAGGAGGGACTTGGAGCACCCAGAGCGGTAGTCAAGCAACGCCTACTGTTGGAAAGAATCCGCTTGAGCAGGCTGCAAGCGATGGTGGCCTATTGTTCCAGTTGATGTTGACTTGGCCTTGTGATTGCATTGTGTGAGTCGTGACGATCTGCTAGGGAGTACCTTAGCTGTGTCGACGCCATTCTGGCTTTCACCAGAGGCCACTGATCGAGGTGGCGGTAGCAGGAGGACACATTAACCACTCCACCAAAAGGAAAGCGCTAACTAGTGGGTTTCGAAGCGTACTTAGTCGATGTATCCTCACTGACAGCTGTCGCTCCTGGAGCAGGGCTCAATGTGGAAGAACATTCCTCCACGGCTTCGAGCCGAGCCCAAAAGAGTCCAATAACTGCTTGCCGCCTGAAGCGAGTTCCTCGAGTAGTTGCGGGGGCAAACATTAGTGCGTAAAGGCAGTTAAAGGCGGCAAGGGGTCATTCGACCGTCCACCTGGAAGCCTCAGCTCTCCGGTTGAGGCTCCATTCCACGCTGCTCCCTTACTTGTAATCACAATGGTGTTCAGATAGCAGGAGCACTTCAAGCCCTGCTTGCGGGAGGCTTCAATCATAAAGATGAATGCAAAGCAGGCCTTCGGTGAGTCGCTTTCACTCCATCAATTCATCCCAAAATCTCCTTCTCGTAGTGCAAGATGCTCCGAAGACATACACTGATAAGAACGCTGCTAGTTCCCAAGAGCAGGAAGGTTGGTATGAAACTTCTTCATTTCTCCGAGCACAGCTGATGATGTCGCGTTCAGCCAAAGTTCGAACTCACCTTACGGGTACGCAAACCCCCACCACATACCATGATCCTGCCTCGAATGTCTGACCAAAAATAATCCAGATCATAGACCTCAACAATGTTCCCCTAATCTGCGGCACCTCCTATGTGAAATGGCACCTCCCGTCCTCCTCGTCCGCCGAACACCGAGGCCACACCTCCAAAGCGCTGATCCGTGACCACAAAGCCGTGTATGACTACCACAAAGTCCTACCTGTCCGGTTGACCATCGATAAGCATTTCATGCTGCACGAATGCGACGTTCATTTCGAGGTATTACAGGAGTATAGTGAGGGAGGAAGAGGGGGGAGGGTGTTGTTAGGGAGCGTAAGGATCAACCTGGCGGAGTACGTGGATGATAGCAGTGTCAGAGGACGAGGAAGGAAAAGCGAAGACGGCGTAGGCGGAGATGGGGGTGGAGAGATTGTGAGAAGATATCTCATGCAGGAAAGCAAGATTAACAGTACACTGAAGATTGGCATCAAGATGTCGCAGTTGGAGGGGGAGACGAATTTCACGGCGCCGACGTTGAAGACGGCGAGGGTGTTTGGGGGCATTGCTGGCGTCATGTCGACGGAAGTGGGCGATGGTGGTGTTGATGACGCGGGTGGACATATGCCAAGCATCACGAGCAAGACGAGGGAGACGTCTGAACTGCAGGATATGTATCGACGAACTTTAGCCGCGAGCTGGTCGTGTGGGTCTGATGAGCTGCCGCCGGACAAGCTGATTGAGGATCTCTTTGCGGGTGGGGATGGTGGCACAATGAAACCGCCACCACCGGTTGTCAAGTCCCGATTCAGTAGTCCTTCTTCGAACCAAGGGAGTCCCAGGCAGGATGATGAGAATGGCGGAGACAGCGCAAATGTGAGCGAGTCCGATTCGAAGCGGACCGTTAGAAACCAATTCCTGACCCCTGACATGGCAAGGAGAAAGCCAGAGTATGGCAAGACAGACGGCAGTAACGGGGGATGGAAGTCATCAAGAAGTGTGAGCAATGCTGCTGGGGCCAGTCCGACCCTATCGACACTGTCCGGAATTAGCGGCAGAGAGAGCATTGAGCAGCAGATGCATCTTGGTAATAAAGACAGGAGAAGGAAAGGCCAAAGAAGTACCAGAGAGGTATCTGAGTTCGACATCCGGGAAGACCTTAGGAGCTGGAAGATTGAGGCAAGATGAGTGGATCCTGAACGATCTCAATCTTCATGGAAAAGAAAAGGAAAGGAAACTGTTCGAAAAGATTCTATTTGATGGCAATTCTCAATGCGAGATGTGTGCGGAGTTCTAATTATCTGAAAGCAAAAGAATGGGGTCGAAGCCGATTTGGCTTGAAGCTGCCAGTTCTTCCATCTGGTCCCGAGGACCCTTCGGTATCTCAATCGCGGAGGCCAAGCACCCCCAACTCAGCCAGCCCATCAAACCGGAGGAGCCATAAATGAAAGCAATGCTATAGCCATCCGTGCTCGTTTGTCATCCCTTCTGGCAATTTCGTTTCCAAGCACTACCGACGAGAAACACATGTCCATAAAGGAATCCACCGATGGTCAAATTTCCCAAGCTTGCTGAAAAGAAATCCTCCCACAATTTGTTTATCGTTCTCCCTCACCCTGGTCAGCGATCACGACCCATGCCAGGCTCTCAGATGGTCCAAACACTTCTGCTTACTGGGAAAGGGCGGGCGGTCTCTACACTCGGAGCGCGGACACTTGGTATGATCGTAGTCGAAGCAGTGGTTCCGCCAATCCGCGAAGCAGGTCAAGTGCTGTGGGCAATGCCGTGGGTTCCTGTGTCGGTGAAGTTCTAGTTCGGCCTCAGAGTGGAATTTGCGCAGGCAGTCACGGCATTGTGGGGTCGGGATGTATTTGACGGCTTGAACGCGGTTGTGACGGGGGTGATGGCGATGTTCTTTTGGCCAAAATTCTACTTCTTTGTAGTAGCAGACGTATTTGGGTACCGTTGGGCGGACGTTGTGGTGATGGTGGTGGTGATGGTGGGCAGCACAATGGTGATGGTGAGGTATCCTGAGTTCTTCGTCTACAAAGTGGACGTGCTTGTGCGGGACTTCGTAGTAGATTTGAGGCATCTTGAGCAGAAAATGAATTGTATTTGGTTATGGCGGAGAGTCAATTAAAGTTGATAGTGGGTGAAAATGGGATTTAAAGGAGCGTGGGTGAGAAGAGAAGAAGTGTTCTTAAACGAAGAAAGTCTTTGCTGTTTTATGGGAGCAAAGGGGGTTGGAAGAGAACATTTGAGACGCAGGACCTACCTCTTTATACTTTCTGCCTGAGCAAACATGGCCATTGTAAGTATGTGGCATGGATACGGGAAAAACGTGTCGGCTGTGAGTAGTACAAGGAGGCTCATCCTCCAGGCTGAAGCGCGCCACAGTTGTACAAAGATAGCACGCCTTACCATGTCAGCCTTGCGGGTCAAGGTTGCAAAAAGATATGGTGGAGTGCATGCAGCCCCTCCAATTTATGCTCCACTACGTGCCAAGAAGAGCTCTTCCTTTTGCACGGAACTTCGCTTCAAAGAGGCAGTGCAGTTAAAGAGGATGG
This sequence comes from Endocarpon pusillum Z07020, assembly GCF_000464535.1. Taxonomy (NCBI): domain Eukaryota; kingdom Fungi; phylum Ascomycota; class Eurotiomycetes; order Verrucariales; family Verrucariaceae; genus Endocarpon; species Endocarpon pusillum. The sequence continues at coordinate 178,475 of NW_006916494.1, read as the reverse complement.
CCTGTGGCTTTCGCACCTGATGCCGCGCCTCCATCTTCACGGATAAACATGATATCCGGATGACCCGCAGTGAATACAAGCTCAGATGCATGGCATTCCTTCGCAAGCCATGCAAGCCACCAGATTCTAGCTTCTGCAAAATGATCCCGCTGCCGACGGGCATCTTATTGCGCAACCAAGACGGAGCAATAGGCGAAGCGATGTCCCGGGCCTGTGGTCAATACGATTGGGGGCTTCTCCAGAGATATTCCGTAAACATAGAGGAATAAAGGTTGCTTCTAGCTTTGAAGTCATCTCTACACAGCTAGCAGAAGAAAGAGTCTCTGTATCCCTGTCACTGAATGCGGCTCCTTGATGACAGTAGCGTTCCCGTGAATGTAACTTCGTAAATGGATTGAATTTGTTAACTCCGACTGCTGCAGCCTTGGCAAAAAGAACACCAAAGAACTCAATTGATCTTTGTATACTTTATTCTTGTATTACTCTTAATATTAGACCTGTTACATTAAGAATAGTATCATTCAATAGGTCTTAGATTCTGATCAGTTCTAAGCTTTATATTTCAAGGAAATAAATCACGAGGTAGCGAAATACTGCGTACTTGATACTATTAACTTAGAAAAGTTTTGACTTTCCTTCTGCCAAGATTGCACCAATTTTATGACGCTACTAGTAGATCATGGGAACGCTACTCTCAATACGGAAGGAGCGACATTCAGTGACACAAGAGATACAACCAGACCTTTGTCACAGTAAGCTGAAGAGCCCTGCTGAGGGCCTTGCATGTACCGTCGTGTACGGTGAAACCAACTTTCGGGGATCGGACCCCATGGACAACGTGGTTCGATACCCTAGGCTTGATGCATCTGCGTGCACTGTCCCAACGCCTAGCACACAAATCTGAAGACGAGGAGCGTGGCAAAATGTACAAGAGACTTTCAAACTTTTCCTGCATGAGGTCATCAACTCAAAATATCATAAATTCGTATTTCTAAGACACTTTCCAACCAAAAAGTGCTGGCATACTTAGTACCTTCTAAGCAGTGCCAAGCATAACCATCTGTAATACACTCAAATGGCATTTATCTCACACCAGATTCCGGACCCGTTCGGCGTGCTGCAAGTATTGTCTGTGGGGGTCGTGCTCTTGACTGCTGCGAGCATCTGTCGAAATGCTTGTCATCACCACGATGTTATCGTCCGAAGTCGGAAAATGGTGACTGTTCGTGGCCCGGGTACTGCCGATACCGGATGCTATGTCATTATAGTTGCTGTTATTCCGTCGCGTGGTCCATGTGCCCAACATTGCGCGTCTAAACCAGGAACGCTGGGTGTTCATTCCGTCACCAGCGGTATTGCGTATGAAGTTGCCGTTTCCATCAACACCGTGCAGGATCCGAGTCTCGAGATGAGGCTTGTCGCTTGCTTTCGGAACCTGCGTAGAGCCCTCCACAACTTCGCGGCTGGAAGCCTTGGAGCTGAACGAAAGGCGCGAAAGGAGAGATCTGATGAAAGCGATATTAAAAAAGTTGATGACTCGGTTAATGATGGCGGGCTGGATGACAGGCATACAACCGACCATAATGCCAACGTTGATTTCCACGATTGAGATCAGCAATACCGGGGCGGTCGCATAGGTAAGATCGAGTGTTTGCGTGAGAATGACTCGAAAATACGAATTAACGATCGCGCAAGCACATGCTCTACGCGAGCACAATAGCAGGTCAGTTTTGTGGAGCAGAAAAGGTGATAGGTTGAGGAGAACTTACAGAATACCTAGCATAAATATTGCAGAGACTCTGATCTTCTTCTCTGTTGTCATGTTCAGTTTAATGATTGCGGGTATAGGGATGATGACTAAATAGAAGTCCGAAAGAACGTTGAAGGCTGTAGTAACGTAGCCGTAGATGATCACCCTTACACATCTTTCTGATGCAAGTCCAACAAGGCGAGTCTCCCCGGGCCAGGGACTACAGCTGATCAAGGCAAAGAGCATTCCGAATGTGTAGAAGATGGAGCAAGCTAGTATTCCAATCCACGTGAGGATTTTGGTGCCCTTGTTCCTTTCAAAGAGGCGTAGATAGAGAATAAGGATGGACAACTTCGCCATCAAGACTATGAGGGGGTACGATGCTGCGTTGAAGAGAGTCATCTAATATTGCCACTTCTGGTAAGACTCACACAACAATGTGTACAGCTTAAGCGGACAGAGACTTACCTGAAGGAAGATATCTGATACCAGTGTACTAACCCGCACATTCCATTCATGGACACCGAAACCATTGTGTATCGTACCTGGGGATATTTTGTGAGGGTGCATATCATTGCCGGTACAGAATACGCACCATAAACTGTGACGCCAGAATAGGTAAAACAGCCCACCTGCCCAACCTCAGAGTCAGTTCCCAATTGACCGCAAGAGCCTGTCTGTATGCAATTACCACCGCTAGAAAACATGTATCTGCCAATCACATCAGCGTAGCGCTTTGACTCCTGTCTCGAGAAGAATTAGACTTACAATCCTCCCAAGAAAAGGCCCTGCCCGAGGTTTGTTTCGAATAGACTCGCAAAGAAACCGCTATGATCATGAGAAAAACGCTGATAGCAACAACAACGGCCGTTGTCGCAATGAGATTGGGCGGGTCAACAAAATTCGACATCTGGCCTGGTGGCGGAGGTATACCCGAGAGCTGCTCAAGGAACGAGACTGGTAAGCTCCCAACGAGAGCCGCGGTAGACGCGTTGATTGACATTTTGATCAAGTTGAAGTAGAGCCTCTTTCACCACGGGAATGAAGATAGTAGGTTATCAGTCTGGCCACTAGCTATGGAGAAAGCTGCTGTTCGCTTTTAAACCAGTGACCTTCAAAGCTCAGCAGTTTTCCCGATGGCATGCAGGCTGATGCCAAAGAACCCGGATGCATGACCACTTATCTTTCCAAGTAAGGACGTGCGACTGGCGGAGGCTATGACTTGGGATGTGCGTCTAGGAGTTAGCCCTTCGAACTTTCTACCCTTTTCTGTCATAATTGACGCATCACGATGATTCTGCGGAAAATGATCGGTCCTGCATCAGTGTGTCAAGTCATGCATGGTTCCTGCACCTCGGTCCTCTGGGCATAGTACATGGCAGACTTCGGGGAACCTGCATCAGGGACCAAGCCAAAAGGATATGGACAGTGGGGTCAACAGTCCTCTCAGAGGATCGAAGATCTTGAAACTCATGTCTTGGAGGAACTGTGGTTCCAAGGAAGCGCGGGAGTTATGCTTTCCGTCAGCACCGAAAGCCAAAGCTGCCTTCTAGCTTGATGCCGAGTCTCATTAGCTGAACTGCTTGTAATGAAGAGTGCTTGTTGTGGCCACCAAGTGCAAGCAAAGCTCCGGTGTGAAACCATAGCATGGTCATGAGCCCAAATGGCATCGTGCGTGGTGCTGTCGCGATCCTGGAAAAGAGTATAATGCCTCGCAAACGTGCGAAAGCCATTGCGGCCTTGCTAAAATGCGGTTCCGTGTCACAGCATGTTGCGGAACCGCTACCGTTTGACCAGCACAAGCACGGTAGCAGAGTAGCTTCTACTGGCTAGACTTTGACGCCTATCTTGGTCCCAAAACTGCTGCAGAGGGCCTTTCCTCACGTGCAACGTAAGTATCACAGCATGAAACAATGTACTTTTGCCGGCTGTCAACCATGGCCCTGGACAATGTATCAAGATCGATGGACACCATTTTTGCTCTTGCCAGCGCACACGTCCTTTGTTCTTGTATGACAACAAAACTGCTGGTCCACTGAGCAGGTATGGTGGCGCTCAAGGACCGAGCTTACTGTACCAACTACTAGCGGATTTCATACCGTTTCTGCGGATGCCAAAAACGTCCCAAGTTACTCCGTAAAGAGCGCTTGCTGGTCCTCGTTAAGCCGTCGAAGTTGAATGCAACCTAACGTCTCTCCAACCAGTTGGAAGTCTGCCTGGGAAGGGTCGCATTGCGCACATTGTGACGAGGTGGCGCTTATAATGAATGCTCTCTTGTGCTGAGAAATCTGATCGTCAGCCGACTTCATTGCCGTCGTGGCTGCGGAATACTAAGTCAAAAGTCATCTCGATATCTCCGCCTCCAAACTGATTACCAGAATACTATAGTACTTCATGTTCGCAACATGCTCTGACCAGACTGGCGGCTCCGTTGTCCTTCATCACCGCGTCTCTAAGTCGAACGAAATTTGCGAGGCGGCAGTAGATGAGTATCCCTCTCTTGGTCGTTATTTTCGATGAATCATCTAGGAGTCCTCTGGTGGCCCTTTTTGCTGATAGAGTCATCTATTTCTCCTTCTGCTATCAGTACTGGCCCTCCATTATAAAGTCACGGCCTTCAAGATCGAGCAGAAGAATCGTCGGCATTCCGGACAAATGAACCGATGATTAGTAGAGGTCAGAGAGTAAGTATGGATAAGGCCTGGCTTATAGATCCCAATTACTCCTGCATGAAGTTTTTCGAGGTATCCCTTACATTTTAGTTCGGGATTGGTATCGTTAAGCACAGTGAAGTGACAATTCCACCCAACTCCATGGTCACTTTATTCGGCCTTGCCGCATCATGCGTGGCAACGAAATTTCCTGCACGGGTACTACTACCGGTAAAGGTCACCTTCTTCACGAGTGGATGCTTAACAAGCGCTTCACCTAACGACAGTGTATTCTCCACACTCGTCGTCGGTACATTGCATACACCGTGCTCAAACCCAGCTTTACCGCTAAATGGGCTAGGGTCAAGCATGTCAAAGGCGTCTCTGGGGACGGTTTCACGATCATGGTACATCCGGCTGTAAGGGACTGCTCCGGCTTTGCGCAACACCATCGCGATTAGGAAGTTCCACGGAATGAGAGCAACAGCCAGACCTTTGGACTGCTGGATCACTACTGTGCACCTGTTAGGCGCCGAGGGTGCAAAGACGCTGCTTTGAATGCGCTCGGCTTCGGCCGAGAACCGCCAGGTGAATCCTGTTCCATAACCGATTTCAGATTGAGATTCTGCCGGAAGTTTGCCGGTCTTGTAGGTTAGTATCCTGGCTATGTCATCGCGATGGTAGAGGATGAGTTGGTGCCAGGACATCAATAATAGGGCACGCTTGCGAGGATTTACTATTCTGTAGGTTTCAGAGGCGTGATATGAAGATTGGACGGCAGCAACCACACCTTCAGTGCCATTATCGGGGCACGAAGCGAAAGGAGCGGCTGTGCCCGGATCGAAAGACCCATAAGACGTGGATGTTAGCCAAAACGAGCCTATATGATGACATAGAAGATAGGTGCAACACCATGATCACAACGCACCAATCACTCGAAACCGCTCCCCATTCCTGGCTGTGACCTATTTTCCGTCGGAATAGAAGTTTTGTTGAAGGAGGCTCGAGTCAAATAGCTGAGTAATGGTGACAGCGACACATTTGTGGCTTCTCCTGCTTCCCCCAGAGCTGCGTTGGATTGAAACCGACGAAGCTGCCTACGCTTGCTTTACCTTGCAGAAAATCTCATAATTGGTATGAGCCGGCGTTGCGCCTTTAGCAGCCATAATATGGAGATAAAGAAAGCGGTAGCGAAAACAGAAGACGTGAACAAGGACAGGATCAGCTTAATGCTTTTTTCGATGTGATCCCAAAGAAGATTCGCACTCAACCAAACCTAACACCACAGGGAAAGAACATGTCTGGAAACCAGCAGAAGGATAATGAAGAGAATTGAACTTGGAAAGCCGGCAAGTTCATCTCAGGGTCAAAGTTTGTACAGCTTGTACAGCTTGTAGGATACAAACAGGTGCCACCCGAAGATCATCTTCAAGAAGCTTTCCCGTACCAGAACAACAGGCCATTAAAAGCCATCAGAGGCTCTCCTTCTAGATGAAGCATCATTAGAATAGACATTACTATACTGCTGATCCTGGTCCTTATACAAATCATCCTGATGATCCTCTGCCTCTTGCCAGAGAACCATCAGCGAGAACCGGTCTCGCTGGGTCCCACGGACCAATCACGACGTTCTTGTACCTTTGTAAGCTGATGAGCCACCATGAACACCCTCCCATGACTAGACTAGTGCCCAGACCGCCAATCAGCATACCGAGTATGGACCTTCTAAGTACATGCCAAATCCAACGCCAGCAAACTCCGCAACCGCCGTAGGTGTGTGTGTAACTGGTTGACAGAATAATGCTCATTCCCGCAGAAGAAGCCATGACTAGAAGGACGGTAAGCAGAACATGGCCATTCCAAGACATATGCCGAAGGTGCCTGCGAAAGACTGGAAAGAGGCCGAAAACTTCAATGGAGAAGACAGTGAGCGAGAAGACATGCGTGATGCTGGGTAAGCGGGATGCGAGTACGGTAGACGCCATCAAGGCCGCATTTGTGGAGAGACTCGATGGGAAAGGGGGAGCACTACCTGAGCTCCCGGGAGACGACATCAGGGCAGAATCATTAATAACAGAACCATTTGCTGCCAACTTTTGGCCGGCCACTTGAGACAAACAGGGTTTGGGTGGAACGTAGAGCCCGCCGTAATCGAAGAAGAAGATATTGATGATGAGAAGCCAGGTGGCAAGAGCCCAAATCGAGTCCGAGCTTGTAGAACGTGTGAGGGATTTAAGAATCGGCGATAGGCCGAGGAGGGTAAAGTAGATGAGTAGGGCAGATTTGACAGTTTTTAATCGTGACTGAACACGTGGTGAAAGCGACGGCGAGAGAGTTGTCCCACTAAATGCCGGAGCTTGTGATTGTCGAGATGGCGAGGGCTCCAGTGGTGGAAAAGCATCAGAAGCACTTTCATGCAATGGTGTAATGGGTGAGACTGATTGAAGCGAATTTGCAGAAACTGAATGTGAGTGCATGCTGGCCTTTGATGGCTTCTGGTCATGGCTCTGCATTGTCAGATCTGATGTTGAGAGACTAAGACCCAAACCATGGTCATTTGGCTTCCATGCGATGTGGCCATTTCCAGTCACTGTCGCATGGTTGAAAGAGCCTTCTGAGCTGGTCGTGGAGCAATCCTCAGGACCTTCAACGCATACTTTTCGAGCCAAGTCGTCGGCAGCGACGGCGGCGGCGGCTTCTGCTGCCAACTCTGCCTCCTCTTGTCCCATCCAAAAGTCCCAGAGACTCCATCCAAAAACCGTTGCTAAACTAGCAAGCCCCACGACGGATACAGGAGAGATTCTGTCTTGGTAGATACCAGCGAAGCAGCAGACAAAGATGGCAACCGAACAAACGTGTTGCACGATCACTGTTGAGTCAGCCACTAGAGGCCAAAAATCGTAAGGGCGCAATTTTGGGTTGCGCTGCAAATGGTCAAGGAAGGTCTCAGCATCGGTGTAATTGTCGGGATCTAAAGACCGTCGTCAGTGGAGGAGTTTTTCAGCATTGCACTTCATACATGGCTGGCGAATCCACAGCAGTTTCTTCCAACCTCCGGGCTGACGCCTTTTCCGGCTTGCGCTCCTTCTCTTCTTGTCCTGTTCGAGCCGTGCTGAGGTTGGGATCGCTGGGGGAGGACGTAAGGAGGCGACTGCGGGTCGTAGAGCAGCTGCCGCAGCCGATGCTGCTTGTGAACTATGAAGTGTCCCATTCAAGCTGCTGAGACCCGGTGACTTGCCATCAGGTAGTGGCCTTAACCGAGGTGGAGAATATGTCTTGTAGACATCGTCTGAGGCGGGAAGATCCGATCCTGATGGAGGTCGACCTAGTCCAGGCAGCTTTCGTGCCCCTCGATTGGGATGAGTCTCAACAGGTACTGGCGGCGGAACAGGAGAAACTGCCGCATGGCTTGTGAGAGTAGGAGACGGTGTAGAAGGAGAAGAAGGTGCCGTCATAGCGGCAACATGGTAGACTGTAGATGGTTCATGGTAGCCCCATTAGAGCCATACTTGGACCCTGTACCCCATATGTTCAGAGTGATCAACGCTTATGGTTAATGACAAAATGCGTACTCTCAGGTGGTAAGTACAGAGCCGTGTCCCAAAAATAGTTAAAATAAGCCAAGAGACAGTTTGCCAAGGTGAAGAAATACTTAGTTGTTGAATTGCTGCCAAGCCGCTAGCCTAGCTGTCGTCACATGACCTAGGGCTATGCCGGAACAGGCATAGCGCCACCAGCCACCAGAGTAAGATTACACTTGAACTTCGGACAGGAGTTGGATACAACTTCCATACGAGTTACTAGATCAACCAATTGATCGAGTGCAGACATCCATAGATAGCAGAAGCGGTTTTAGCGTTACTTTCAACAGTAGTAAGTTTATCTCAGACACTTATTCTCCCTAGTAGTCTGGCTGCCGGTGCGCTGCCTCTTCCGGTTTAACCCCACCCGATCAGGCAACGCGCCCTCTCGGCGCTTGGCCCGGGTATAAAAGGCCCACTGCTCTCGCTGTCTCTTTCTTTCTGTCTTCTACTACTCCCTCTTCTCTCGCTTCCCCCCTAGCTGGCCTCCCCTAAATAGATGATTACTATTATAAGATTATTATAAGTAAAGAGAGTCTTTTGGCTAAGAGCTCTACGATAATTAATATTCTTAATAATATACGTCTTGAAACAGTCAGTCTCTGTAGTAGCCAATGAGTGCCTTTCAATTCTATTGCCACAGCCCCCTCCCCGAAAGAAGAGCTGATCTTGATGCTATTCGAACAAAGTCATATGGTTTCTTCAGAGTCGCACGCCTGGTACCCGTATTACCTGATAGTATGTACGGAGTACATGGAACTGATTCAAACATACTTCTCTATCTACCAACCCGACGAAAGCAGGCACTGGATAGGCTTTCAACCAAGTCAGCCAGTGGCTTAGAACAACGCCCCTGTTCGTTGCTTCTCCCCACTCCAGATCATCATTGAAGGATTTTTTGGGTTGCCCATGTATCGGAGATAATGCCCAATGTAATTGCTGCTACTGTCGCTGTCTCTGATCTAGCTTCTTAAAGAAAGGAGAAAAAAGAGAGGTCTCAACTTTGCCCGGGAAAACCATTATACAGGACGTGAGAATAATTAGCCTCAGGATCAATATACGGAAAGACATGATGACCCAAAATACCGCTACTGAAACTTTGCACAAGGCCCCATCCCAAACTTGTCGCCCTCCAAATACGCGTGCTCGATAAGAATGGTAAGCCCGCTTACGCACTTCCCTTCAGGGAGATACCTGCCCTCACTGGACCATATAAAGCAATCCTTGTTATTTCTCATCCCATAGTAGGCACAATTATCACTGGCATAGCAAGCGCCGCAGCACTGTGCCGCGTCCTTCCCAGGGTGACTTCTGTCGAAGACATTATTTGGCTGGCTCCGGATGGCTATTGGACTCAGTGGCAAGAGTGGGAAGTGGGTGGGGCAGATTGTGACGGTGGTGGTGAGGCTGACGGTGGAGGTGACGGTCGGGGTAACAGTGATGGTGGAGGCGGTGAGGGAGAGGCAGGAGCACGCAGATTCAACGCGCAAGGTGGTGGTGCTGCTGCTGGTGCACATGCTGGCGAAACTGGGGAGGGTTTGTTGAGGTGGGGGTGTGGTGAATGCGCTGGTTGGTGTGGTAGTTGGTGTTTCGGATACCGTTATGGTTCGCTTTTCAAAGCCGGTTGGCTCGGTGGCATCACGCTTGGTCACATAGCTGGGGTAGAATGGCATTTGGACATCAAGGGTTGAGGTTGCTGTCGATGTCGCTGTGACTGAGACCACCCTGAGTCAGAGTTTAGTATGTAAGCGATCGCTGCCTCTGAAGATATTGGCCACGTACACGGGAGATTCAGCTGTGGCAGTGACGACTGGAATGTTGAGCAGGCTGCTGCAGTAGGCGGTCTTTATGAGGGCGGATTGAGTGCCACGCAATTGTCCTTTTTGCATCAGTGTCCAATTGCGAACGGTAGGTGAACAATGGACCAACGGAGACAATTATCTGCATGACATCCAGCTCGCTCAAGTAGATTGGGTCCAGCTGCCAGAGCAGCAGAGGAGAGGATGGCAGCTATGGCAGCTGCCAAGAGAGTCTCGGTGAGATGCACCATTTTACCAATGTTCCTCGTGTATCGAGGAGGGAAAAATGCAATTGTGAGTATAGAATAGGGCAGACAGATGATAGCATGAAAGAAGGATTGGAGGATTGAATGATTGAATGGACAGAGGAGGCCATATAGTACTCTTCTACTTGAGGGCATGGCATACATGGAGGAAATGAGTTCCTCGTGTTGGCTCAGCGGCGCCACAAAGAGTCAAAGGACCAGACCGACGCCATGACAGTTCCACTTGCTCCGTCTATCTATGAATTTCAACAGTATACATATTAGGGATCCAGGGGCTGGAAATAAATGACGCTAGGGCACGGGACACTGAAGCCGGAGAGACTATTGACTTCTGCGTGAGGTAGAATGACAGAAGTGGGTGATGGCTTTGACCCTGGAAGCGCCACAGGAAATGTAGGTCCGACGAAAATATTACATAGTTTTTGGATCAGGTTCTGTTGACTTCTAAGCTGTCATTGTTTTATCCCTTTGATGTTGTTCTTGATAGAAATAGCATAATGCTTTTTGATAGTCCCTTTCTTAGCTAACTGCTGCTGGTGCCAACAGTAGTACTTAGCTGTTAGAAAAAAAGAATCTTGATCTTTCTACACGCCCATCCTGTAGTCTTATCAGTGTACGTGGCACCTTAGAGATCAAAGAGGGTCAAGAATAGAGTAGAGAAATAATAAAGACGTAGATAGATCAGATAAAGAGCCATACGTAAAGCTGTATAAAGTAGCTCTGAGCGATAGTTGTTAAGGGAACCTGTTATAAAGGGTGAATATAATAGGCAAAGGCTATCACGTCTTTATAGTTGAGAGGCACTCTATGACTACTAGCGACACCGCTGATAAGGTGTGAGCACAGTGCATTAAGGGGAGCGGTTTCTAGTAGTCGGGAAACGAGGAGCCTAGAAAAGGGAAAGGTAAGAAAGGTAGGGATGTTTTTCAAGGTATGAAATTAGTAAAATTAGACTAGGTGACCAAAAAGGTGGTAGCACGTTACATAACTTACGGTGCACAGACGCCCAAGGCGGCGTCAAAGACTGCCTGAAACAGCACCTTATGTCCCGGAATCTAGAGTGTGAGGTAGTGTTATTCCTAGTACTCCGTACGGAGTATTCCAAGGATTAAAATCTATAGCCAGCCTCCAGACCCCTTACCTCGGCTATAATTACCAGCGGAGCTTTGACCCTCATTTTAGTGCAGCAATTGCCTTAGTCGCCTAACTTAGGAGAAAGGTATGCTTTCAAAAAGAAACCAACTTTACGGAGTACACTGCCCATCATTTCACATTACAACAGCAAAGCTGTCCACAATAAAGATATTCTCTGGCGTTCTTTCTAATCTCTTGTAATTTAACAAACAAACGCTTGAATGTTACCCCATCACCCGCACAGATGCAGTGGATCTGATGACACGAATATCAGATCAACGGCCTCTTCTCAAACTCCCGAATTCTCTATCGATATAGGTTGCAACCAGGCAGCTAGACTGAACGGTGTTGATCTAATCCTCGCGCTGAGTAGAACAAAGCTCTTCCAAGGGCATCGCCAATTCCCGACCAACATCGCTCAATATCGCTTAACACTGGACAGGCAGAGGGGATCCCAATGGCAAATTCCTTGTCGAGATTCAGGGCCGGATCATCCCCTAGTCTGAACTTGGGCTTACTACGTACCATCACCGGCAAGATAGATGCACGCGATCTCGGCTGAGATGAAGGCTAACAGGATTCGACTTACAAAGGGGTAGGCATATACCACCTACTCGAAGAGAGGCTCAGCCTATAGCCGGTAATTTGGTCAATGCCGACGTAATCACGTTTTCACAATCTTCTGGTTAGTAGTGATCAGCGTTAGCGGGTCTTTACTGAGTCCTCTAGGGTCACCACCTTCAGTGCTCAAGTCTCGGCAAGGTCAGGTTTTTCCCTCTCAGACAATGCACACATGGCTCTCTGTCACTTTCTCGCTCGCCACATATGTTCTCTCACTGTGCTCAGCTGTCTTCCTCTTTTCGCTCTCCTCCAAAAACCTTTTGTTCCGTTTGCCACTCAGAATGAATACACCCACTCCGTTTACATTGCCTGCAAGCAAGACGAGTCGCTAGATCAACACAGGCTCGCTTATAGCCTGAAATGGATGATTCAGCCATATAGACACTATTGAAACCATAACTTAGTCAAAGATCTTATTGATATATACGTCTCCACAAACTATTTCCTCTGATTCCGTTCTACTTTCCTCTCTCTGACAGCACAACACACGATCCGCTGTCTATGGCTCTGTTTCTTCGCGATGAATTTGGTTCACGGATATAACCTAAGCATCATTCAACATCTGAAGCCAATCATTCTTAGCCGTGAGAGCGTTGGCGTGATCTGGTCGAATGTTTTGCGCGACCATCTAAGACGAACTTCTGGGAGCATGCCCTACTGTTGGCTTGAAGAGCTGGGAATCTGTGAATTGTCGAACGCTCGAAGCATTTTGGACCATCTGCCAAGCCACTACTTTAAGACAATTACTACTATCGTACCTCCTGGTCTGACTTGCCGTATGGCAATGATCATCTGAGTGGTTGTGAGTCGCGTGGCCTCATGACACTCGCATTCAGGATGTCGATGAACTGTTTTTCAAAAGTCAAAAAGCTCCCGTCTAACACAGCGTTGTTCATAAACAGAATCAATATCTTGATTTCATCCAGACTGTTGTCAATGGCAGGTTTCAACGCTTGCGCATCCGCGTTGCTGACACGAAAAGAACGAGAACGTTCACTCGCACCGAGGTAGAGAGGTTTAGACAGGAGTTCTTTTCTTTAGGTTCCGTACTTACGCTGTGAAAGAAGCATACGTATTATTATCACTGATCCGTTACGCAGGACAGACGAACTCAAGTGAGGCTTAAGCTTTGGAAAGCACCTGGTATGGTTCGCAGGGTATTCTGTACCGAATCTTGACCGCGCCTTCCTACCCAGTTGGGTTAATCATTTTGCCTCCCTTACTCAGGAATTCAAGTTTCCGACTCGGCCTCTGATCAGGCCGCACCACCACTGCTCCCTCTGCTCACTCTCTTGCTCATCTTCTATCCTGGTGCTGCGCAGAGACCTCAGTCCCACTTCACCTAAACTTAGTCCTGCTTCTGACCTCTTATCATTGTTAGCGAACCATTCCTGGCCTGCATCTGTTTCCCTTCTAATTTTATTAATTATATACATGTTAGGCATCTAATAAGGCTTCAATGAATAATTTAACCCTGTCTAGGGGTAGTCTTGCTCTGCTCCGAAAGGCCAACATTCAATCATTTCTTTAGATTAAGAAGCCCCATTTCCCCACAAGTCAAGTTGATCAGCAAAATGCCAAGATTCTTAAGTGACAACTTCAAGTTGGAGGTGAGACTCTGCATCGGGACGCAACGTCCATGAGGACATGTGTAGCTAGGGGCAGATCGTAGATAAAGGTAATATGTACTTTGGTCAGACTGTGCTAGGGTGAGAGCCGCGGAGACTGGCGTAGTGAGCAGCAATATTGACAATGCAAGAGGCATGGGTGACTCTTGACAACAGTGCCGAATAATAGTGAATGGAAGTAGAATAGAAGTGAGAAACAGGGTTTCTTACACGCTGCGTTTTGTTCTTGATCATTGTCTAACTTAAAACATTTTCTCACCTCACCCACCCATGGCACAGATATATTTTAAATATTACTTAAAATGGAATAAGATAGTGTGATGGTGCAATTCCAGTTTCACCGTTACCCTTTCTAACCTTCCGCCACCTTCCTGAAACATCAGAGACAGCCATGATCTCGCCTTTTGTGAAACTGATTTCATCGGCCTTGTCAGGATTGGCATCATAGGAGTAAATTGCCTTCGCGAGATAGGGATAATCTCTGTCAGTCTCTGCATCCCTTATCATTCTTCCAGCGACAGCTTTATCCTCCATCTCTTCAATATCTAGATAAGAGGAACGAACCATCCCTATTTCCCCATTCTCTCTCTTCGCTTCCCACCAACTTGACTGGGTGCGGTTTGTCGCAATTGCCAAGATCTCAGATTTGACAAAGCTAATCTCTCGTGGATGGCTGGGATCTGCGCGGTATGACATCTTTGCTTTTGCCAGATAGGGATATCTTGAAGTTCGTACAGCGGGGGACCCTTCAGGCTTATCTTTTGATAAAGGTTCCGCATTTACTGATTCTCGGGCGGGAGAGTCATCGTCGAAACTGCTCGTAGGAAGCGCAAAGAGTGCCACGTCCTCCATGTGCCTGCCAATGTGCTTCTCGAGCTTCTTGATTCCAGTTACCTCCGCAAGGCACAACGGGCACCTTGTCTTCGAGGCTACATCTATCGGGCCTTCACACATCTCGGCCAATGCAGGGAGCTGGTTTTCAGCAATGTGTCTAGATTTCCGCACATGCTCGCGGAATGAGGTTCCGCTAGAGAATTTTTGGTCGCAATGACCATAGCACGTCCATAAACGCCTGTGGAATCTGAGCTCATGGGCGAACCACCGATGCCGACTCTCGAATGTCTCTTCCTCTTTATCGCATTCTTCGAAGGTACATATATACGGCTGCAGATCCGAGAATACGTGTTTCATCCAGGAATGCGTTGTCCTGGTCGTCTCGAACTGCACGATTTTTCGGCAAAGTGGACACTCGAATGCTTGTCCGATGGAGGCTTCCTTCGGCATACGAGGCAAGCGTAGCCGTTCAGAGTCTCCGAGTATTGTTGTATAAGTCGTTTCAGACATTGTATCAGCAATGTTGCTGATGTCGGCAGATTCTGCTTCTCGGCGCGTAATTTCTGGTGTGGCCAATGGATCTATAAATGTAGATGCGGTAGTCTCGCTTAAAGCTATGTTTATGTCTTTGTGTTCTGGGAGACCTTGGGCCAGCTTAGCCGCGTGATGCTCTCGGTATTTTAGATATTGCCTGCGTTTCGAAATAGCTTTCCCCATCCGCGAACATAGTTGGTTCTTTGCCTCAGGAAACTTTTCTCGAACATATTCGGTATCGAACGGTAAGAACGAGGAGGTGTCGAAAGCTGCAGCCTTCGCATATCTATTAACTGATGAGTGAGCGCGAAGACTTATCGAAATCCTGTACAGGCAATCGACAATCTGTGCTATGTCGATCGTGATCAAGTCGAGCTCCGGAGCATCGCTGAGGTAGCTACCAATCGCTTGCGGGATGGATTCAGAGTCATCATCCGTTGGTATGTCATGTTCATGTGGTTTTCTCATCCCAGACACGATGGAAATAGCTAGATCATGGTCAGAGCAAGCCAGAAATCCTCAAAGCGCAAAGAATCTCCTCTTTGGGATCATGCCATGGCGCGAAGCGAGTTGCTACTTCATTGTTGCACCAATATCGACTTTTGTGCTCAGTCCTTGCTCGGATGTAATGGTTCCAAGTGCACAACAATAGAAGAACGGTCTTTTACCTTCTAATAGCAGATTTCGGAGATCATAGAGAAACCGAATTACAGCAGCTTTCATGGAACTGGACTCTCTCAGGCGGTAATCCAAAGAGCCTTTGCCTCTTTGATGGGCTCCGCAATTCCCAACCCAGACATTAAATCGGCCTCTGCTATCAAGTAAACGCCTCTGGAGACGAGAGTCGCTGTTGTGTTGTTGAGACTCCCGGACACGTTCTGACAATTTTAGAAAGTTTGTGTAGCATTCTGTGGAGATCATAGCTATGGACACCTGCTGCTCCATTATCCTCGGTGCGTTAGGCAAGCATGAGTGTGCAGTGGAATGAAACTTATCTTCAAGCTCCAAACCTGAGGAGCCTTGGCGGCGCTAGTGAGTTGGGTACATACTAGTACTACTAGTAGTAAGTTACTCCGTATTTACTGAGAAATCGGCGAACATTTCCGTTGAGACGAGTTCTTCGGTCTGCAAGTTGAAGCTTTTATTTTATTGTTGTGCTTCGTGTTGCCCATTCGCTGTTGAAAATTCTAAGAAATCCACTTAGCAATGTCAGGCATGGAAATCGCAGGTCTCGTTTTGGCTTCCATTCCCCTGGTCGTTACAGCCTTGGAACACTACAGTGATGGCATGAGTACTTTCGAAAGGTGGTGGAGATACAAAAGGGAGGTCAACAGGGTTGTAAGGCTTCTTGTTGCCGAGCAGGCTCTCTTTCAAGGCACATGTGAGAAACTGTTGAACGCTGTAGTTACGCCGACCGAGCTGGAACGTTTGATAGAGCTTCCTGGGGGCGCGCAATGGAAGGACTCTAACCTGGATGAAAGTCTTCGTCGGCACCTCGGACGTTCTTATGACTCTTATATGTCATGCGTCGAAGATATGGACGCTGCGTTGAAAGATTTGGAAGCTAGACTTGAACTCGACGTGAATGGAAAGGTTGGTATCTTAACATCCCCTACTAAGTGCCGCCCTCTTAATAAATTACGTTAGCCTACGTGGGTCGATGACTCGTCATTCAAAAGCCAAATGAAAAGAATTCAAATCATTTTCTCTCGTGGCGTTTATCAGGAAGCTCTCAAACGCCTGGAGAAAAACAACAGCATCCTTGCGGGTCTTACAGCACAGAATCTTGAGTTGGAACCAATCAGGAGACGGCGTCAAATGCCAATTACTAAGCTGAAGTATTATCAGCAGCATCTAGTGAACCTATACAACGCTATCCGCCCATGCTGGATCTGTGGATGTCCTACGCAGCACTATACGCTTTTACGCCTCGATGCCCGCCTGTATGAGCCAGCCACGCAAGATAAAGAGACCATGCCCAAGGCAACAGTTTCGAAAGATGAGCTTTACTTCAGTGTAGTATTTTCTACCGATGATGAGAACACCCCAGTAACAACCCGATGGTCATGGCAGGAAACGTGCATCCGACCGATACTTCAGGGAACAGAACAGTGTAATATGTCGAAACGAGAGCCCAAAGCCAAGGTCTCTGGCGCCAGACACCAGCAGCCTAATGCTGAGCAGTGAAAGAGGTCGAAAGTGCGTTCCCTTTTCTCTCTAAAAGCCAACGGTCATAGGAAGAATCTGGAGGCTGTACCGTCAGCTACTAGAAAAGGCGTTAAATTTGCGGATGAAGCTTCAGAGCCGTCGGTCACATGCACATCTGTCCTCACTCCTAACGCTGTCCCTGCCATACAGCTCCCGCCTAGGATTTACAACCTCTGTGAAGCTCTACAAGCGTACCAGGCGGCGGGTATCAGTACGTCTAACGACAATTACATTGGATACTTGCAATGTCAGAAGCAGAACGATTTAGAAGTCCGCGCAACTCGCCGCATTATTGTGAAGGATGCCCGGCATCGACAAGACGTTGCGAGTCTAAAACAACTGGTTCCAAAACGTGACAATTTCGCTTTCCTAGTTCTCAGCCGAGCTGAGCGTCTCTTCCTGGCGGTGACAGTTGCGTCAGCTGTGCTCCAGCTCCATCATACCCCATGGCTGCGAGAGAGATGGAACCTCGACGATATTCTCGTCCATGTTAATAATGCAGATGACCTTGGACGCCGGATATATTTGTCGAAGGCCTTTCCGGAGCCCCTCGATCCTCGGATCACCAAAGAGAATGAAAATCATCCTGGGTATTGCGCTTATTGAGCTATGCCTGGGCCAGACGCTAGAGTCCATGAGGACTGACGAAGACCCTTTGGACAGCATGGGAAGGGTTAACATAGTGACAGAGTGGGCTACAGCGAAGCGAATGATGTCCAAGGTTGTAGCAGAGGCCGGAAACCGGTACGGCGATGCAGTGAGGCGGTGCATATACTGTGAGTTCGATTCACGAGATACCAACTTGAACAATGAAAGGTTCAGAGAGGCAGTCCATCAAGGAGTCGTTGCACCGCTTGGGGAAGTATTCAGCGACTTTAATCAGCCCTACGAGATAGTTGGGCGGGCATTTTGATGAAGTTTTCAATGACTCTATGGTCCGTGGCCTCTTCGACAAGCGTTGCTCATTAAAGCCTCTGGCCAGGGTTGAGTGTACAAGAATGCTCTTTGGGAGTTCACGCGAACTGTCACCACAAAGTCGTCAAAATCCATCGAGTATTTGTCAAAGGCGGCCTTCAGAACTTCTAGCGGTTCCACCCGTCAGGAGACATAGTCGTTGTCATCGTTAACAAGTCGCATCAGTTCTGGTCATCCACAGTCTCGCCACATCTTCCGCAGCGGACCTCATTGGCCGCGACTAGCCATCCTCCCTAACCATCCACGCTCTTAGTTTAGCCTTTCCAGGCCAAGATAAACTTGATTACACGCATCTAATCTATGGCATTTCTCTACGTCACAAGCGTAAGCGGCAAGGTCGGAATGATCAGCCAACCCCTTGACCGCGGTGCTGATATTTGCGCAAAGTTACGTCCCACCTTCTTTGACCAGTTTTTGCATGTCATCGACCCTCGAAAGTATATAGAACCAAGGAACCCCAATCTTGCTCGCCCTTGCCTGCTTCTCCGGCTGCGTCAAGGCCCTAGAAGATGCGAGCATCCTCTCCAACGAATCATCCAAGCGCCCACGGACTCTCGGAACAACTATAACATTGCTTTAGGATCACCAGGATGGTGACCCCAGTCCCTCTGCGACTGTAAAGTGCGTTGTCTTCCTCCAATTCAAGAGCGACATGGAGAAGCGCTATTGGGAAAGAATTAATGAACGTATAGGCGCAGACCCATCAGATGAGGGCATTTAGGTGCAGAAAGGCCACCCAGAAGGGAAGGACGCAAGAGGAAGAGGGCAGGCCCAGGTTGACCAGATAGTATGTCATGGACGCAAATCGCACTAAGGATTGTGAACATTTCTGCTTTACATACGGAGTACTTATGGTGTGACCTACGAAGTCTTGGCCCCCTGCAACATTCAGTGTCCAGTTTTACGGTGTATTCTAGCTCCAAGCGATTAGCTTAAAGCTGTCTTCCATGAACTGCGTTGGGGACAACTACAGTAACTTAGGGGGGAAGCATCTCAGGCTAAGCTGCCCAGATCCACCTCGGCGCCCGACACTTCAAGTTGTTTGAAGCCAGGGCCCGGAGGCCCGATGGCAGGTGCCGGAAATAATGATAGTTCTCGCATAATCACAAATTGAGAACAAGATTAAAGTATTAATAAATATCTAAATATAAATGACATAAAAACCAAACCTTATATAGTTAATCCTATAATATTATTAAGTATATTTATTTTAAAAAAAGTTAATTTTTTACCTCTCTTATTATATAATAACTAAAATAAATAAAGAAATTAAATTTTTAAGATATTATGTTTAAATCTATAATATTCTATAAATAAAGATATATACTTTATACAAAAGATTAAGTTTTAGTTTAAAGATATTATATTTTTCATTTATATAGTTTTTCTGATATTTTAAAAGTGTTTTAATTATATAAATTTATTTTTATTTATATAATTTAAAGTATTAAAAAGTAAAGAAAATAGAGATCTTAAGATAATTAACTCAAAAAAATAAATATTAAGAAAATAAATAAATCACGTTTTATATATCTTATAATGTTTAATATTTTTTATAAATTTATTTAAATATTTCTAAGTATTTATAGTATTTATTTACTTATATAATATCAGGAGAGCTATGGTTAGGCCTAATATACAAGACAAAGCGTGAAGAAAAGGAAACGAAAGTGGGAACACAACGCTCTATATACATGTCCGTGCCCCTTATCTCGCTGAGGCCAGGTACAGACAACTGTGGGTACCTGTCGTCAGTGATGGCTAGAATAGCGGCGGGGAGCTGGGTCCGAGATGAGCTCTGTGAGCCATGGTCAGTGCCACAGGGAATATGGTCCTTGGCGTAGATCGCGGGAGGATTCGTAACATCACCCCCTCTCTATGCGCGAGCTCCTGCGAGCGTAGGTCCTTGTGGTGCTGTGGTGGGGCACTTGTGAATCTTCTTAAGCATTTCTGGGTGACTATAGACATCTGTGGGCATTCATGACTAGCTATGGTTTCTTGACTTACTGCGGGCGCCCCCTTAAGAGGCCGGGTATTCAGGGCAATGTGGGGCATGACTGTGACGTTCATAGAATTCTCGTACAATCTCAGGGGCGTGGAGGAGGTGAGCTGCGGGCTCTTAGGTCGTTTCGTTATAGCCGGTCTATTTGACTCTGAACTAGAATAGTCTTCTTCCGAAAGCTCTTCTTGCTTTTAGAATAGTTTCGACTTCCTATTCTGTTTTATTAGATATGTTATTATCTATTATAGGTCTTAAGGGAACGTCTATATAACATAGTCTTAATAAGGCAACATAGAAAATAAGGAATATTCTTAAGGATAAGAGCAGGGCTAATTCGCAGGCTATAAATCCTATAGTTCATTTAATCTTAAATAGGCTAATCTATTTGTTATTAAGTTTCTTATATAGTCATTATATATAGATGTTTCTAGCGTTCAGTTTACACGACGCTCTTCCGATCTTTATCTCTAGTTTTTATTTATTATATTTATAGTTTTTGCTTAGCTTTAAACTAGTTCTATATAATAATAGTCTAAGAGTTCTTTTATAAATATTAAGATATCTTCTGTACAAGGGTTAAAGAGGGTCTTAGCTTAATTAAAGCTTATTCTAGGATTAAAGCCTTTATTAGTAAAGAATAAGGACATGCCTATAAATTCTGACTTATAATTATTTATAGTAAATTTAGCTAATATAATTTATTTAGCCTAGTTGTCTTATATATAGTTAATATAATTTTATAAGTAAGTCTTTATTACTTAATTAATTTATTCTAATTATTCGTTTATTTCTGAGTAATATATAATAGATAATTTCGCTTTAATACTTAGCCTTTTATATAAGCTATTTCAGAATTCACTAACAAACTGTAGACCTTTATCAAATATTATTAATTTAAGGAAGCTATAGTTATAAATAACAAAGTAAATAAATATTCTAATTAGATGTTTTATTTTTATGCTATAGTAGGGCGCTAAGTGTCTCTCCTTAGTTAATTAGTTTGTTAAGACTTAAATACTTATAGCGCTAAGGAAAATGCTGTTAGATTCAGGGAAGTCTATAACGAAATCTATAGCTAGGTGTTGCCACTATTTCTTAGGCAGCTCTAGTGCTTGCAATTAATCTTAGCGCTTGTAAGAGAGTTTTGTGCGATAGCATATAGGACATTTAGCTAGCTATTCCTTTACTAAGTTTATTATCTTTAATTAATAGAATTATTATTACAGAATCTTATAAGTCTTTATAAGGCTTAAGTGATTAGTTATTAACTATTTATAATATTTATTAATATAGCAGAGTCTTAGTTCTTTGTTTTTAGGAATCTATAGGCATTATTAGTAATATAGTTTATTATTCTTTACTGAACAGTTAACTAATGTGACTATAAGAGATCTTTTAACCCCGGACGACAAGGATCTTCTCGGGCAAGATTCTGGTATGCGGCAGTGATATCTTCTTCTAGGATGGTTCGGGGCTGTGGGTTTGTTGTGCGCAGGGCTGTGGTGTTATCTGTGATTGCGTCAGGGCTTTCTCCTAACTCAGGTAATCTCTCGTGGCGGCGTAGGACTCTTGTAGGTCTAATTGGACAGACAGGAATAGGTTCTGATATTTAGGGGTCTAGATTCTTTGGTTTCAGGACTACTTGCTTAAGAAACTTCTTTCTATTATTATTAGCGTTAATAGCTTTATCTTGTAATCTGCAGGATAATTCATCTGCGTAGCACTATAACCTAGGGCGGTACTTAATCACAAAGTTGAAACAAGAGAAGAACTTGCTCTAACAGGCTTGTTAGTAAGATAATTATTTAGACGATATAAAGAGGCCGGGTATTCAGGGCAATGTGGGGCATGACTGTGACGTTCATAGAATTCTCGTACAATCTCAGGGGCGTGGAGGAGGTGAGCTGCGGGCTCTTAGGTCGTTTCGTTATAGCCGGTCTATTTGACTCTGAACTAGAATAGTCTTCTTCCGAAAGCTCTTCTTGCTTTTAGAATAGTTTCGACTTCCTATTCTGTTTTATTAGATATGTTATTATCTATTATAGGTCTTAAGGGAACGTCTATATAACATAGTCTTAATAAGGCAACATAGAAAATAAGGAATATTCTTAAGGATAAGAGCAGGGCTAATTCGCAGGCTATAAATCCTATAGTTCATTTAATCTTAAATAGGCTAATCTATTTGTTATTAAGTTTCTTATATAGTCATTATATATAGATGTTTCTAGCGTTCAGTTATACTTTATCTCCTTTATAGTATACTAAGGCAGAGTGTTATCTTTGGTTTTTGTTTATTATATCTATAGTTTTCGCTTAGCTCTAAACTAGTTCTATATAATAATAGTCTAAGAGTTCTTTTATAAATATTAAGATATCTTCTGTACAAGGGTTAAAGAGGGTCTTAGCTTAATTAAAGCTTATTCTAGGATTAAAGCCTTTATTAGTAAAGAATAAGGACATGCCTATAAATTCTGACTTATAATTATTTATAGTAAATTTAGCTAATATAATTTATTTAGCCTAGTTGTCTTATATATAGTTAATATAATTTTATAAGTAAGTCTTTATTACTTAATTAATTTATTCTAATTATTCGTTTATTTCTGAGTAATATATAATAGATAATTTCGCTTTAATACTTAGCCTTTTATATAAGCTATTTCAGAATTCACTAACAAACTGTAGACCTTTATCAAATATTATTAATTTAAGGAAGCTATAGTTATAAATAACAAAGTAAATAAATATTCTAATTAGATGTTTTATTTTTATGCTATAGTAGGGCGCTAAGTGTCTCTCCTTAGTTAATTAGTTTGTTAAGACTTAAATACTTATAGCGCTAAGGAAAATGCTGTTAGATTCAGGGAAGTCTATAACGAAATCTATAGCTAGGTGTTGCCACTATTTCTTAGGCAGCTCTAGTGCTTGCAATTAATCTTAGCGCTTGTAAGAGAGTTTTGTGCGATAGCATATAGGACATTTAGCTAGCTATTCCTTTACTAAGTTTATTATCTTTAATTAATAGAATTATTATTACAGAATCTTATAAGTCTTTATAAGGCTTAAGTGATTAGTTATTAACTATTTATAATATTTATTAATATAGCAGAGTCTTAGTTCTTTGTTTTTAGGAATCTATAGGCATTATTAGTAATATAGTTTATTATTCTTTACTGAACAGTTAACTAATGTGACTATAAGAGATCTTTTAACCCCGGACAAGACTTGTTAGCAAGTTACTTAATAAGGATCTTCTTAAGCAAGATTCTGATATATAGTAATAATATCTTCTTCTAGGATGATTTAGGGCTATAGGTTTGTTATGTATAGGGCTGTAGTGTTATTTATAATTATGTTAGGGCCTTCTTCTAACTCAGGTAATCTCTTATAGTGGCGTAGGACTCTTATAGATCTAATTAGACAGACAGGAATAGGTTCTGATATTTAGGGGTCTAGATTCTTTGGTTTCAGGACTACTTGCTTAAGAAACTTCTTTCTATTATTATTAGCGTTAATAGCTTTATCTTGTAATCTGCAGGATAATTCATCTGCGTAGCACTATAACCTAGGGCGGTACTTAATCACAAAGTTGAAACAAGAGAAGAACTTGCTCTAACAGGCTTGTTAGTAAGATAATTATTTAGACGATATAAAGTATTCAAGGTTCCTATGATCTATTATAACTTGTACAGGTTCTTAGGACCCTTCTAGCTTTAGGCGCTATTCTTTAAAAGCACAAACTATAGTTATTAATTCCTTATTATAAATCTTATAGTTGCTTTTGGTTAGGGCATGTCACTTTAAGAAGTAGGCTACAGGTTACAGGATCCCTTTATTATTAGGTTGAAACAGGACTTCTTTGTATATGTTATCTAAGGCGTTAGTCTTTACAGTGTAGGGTAAGTCAGGGTTAAAGTGCTATAGAACTAGAGAGCTTATAAACATGTCTTTTAGCGTCTAAAACGCTTTTCTAGCTTTCTCTCCCTAGTTGAAAGGGACGTCTTTTTAGGTAAGCTTAGTCAGGGGTAAGGCTATCTTTAAAAATCTTTTAATAAATTAATAATAGAAATTTGCAAATCCTATAAAACTTTGTATGTCTTTTATATTATTAGGCTTTTCCTAATCTCAAATCGCAGCTATCTTCTTTAGGTCTATATATATTTGTCCGGGTTTGCTATCTTTTAAATAGCTCTAGATAATTATTCCTAAGTATTTCGTCTTATAAACTTCGAATTCGCATTTTCTTATATTAAGTTATAGTTTAGCAATGGCTAATCTGCTTAGTACTATCTTTATATATTAGTAGTGCTCTTTTAGCGAGTTGCTAAAGATTAGGATATCATCAAGATATACTAAGACAAATTAGTCTAGGATATTTTTTCTTAGAGTATTATTAATGTAGTTTTAGAAGAAGATTAGAGTATTACAGAGGCTAAAGGGGATCACATTCTATTTATATAAGCTTATACGTGTGCAGAAGGCTGTTTTCTATTCGTCTCTGTAAGCTATTCTAATTCTGTAGAAGGCAGTAATAATATTTAACTTAGTGTACTATATAGCTTTGTAAAGCTTGTCTAAGGTCTCTTAAATCAGGGGAATTAGGTATTTATTCTTAACTATAATAGTATTTAAACTCTAGTAATCTATACAAAACTATAGATCTTCTTTAGGTTTCTTAACAAATAGGACTAGGGCAGCAGTAAGGAGGCTTTAGACAGTAGTTTAATATTTAGTAATAACTTAATCTTATAATCTACTTTAGGGCGGTATAATAGAAGCTTGTTAGCAATAGCTTTATCAAATAAGGATAGGAACTTGTAATATTACTTAGGAAGTCTAGTCTAAGAATCTATAGTTTTTTTAGGTTTCAAGGCTTTCTTAATATCTCTTAATAATACTATAAAGACTTTATAATCTTTTTGCTTACTTAAGTGATTAAAGGCTATTGCTCTTATTATAATTAGCATTATAGTTATATTTATAGCTTTTATTTGTCTTTAGACTCAGGATTCGTTGTTTTATACTCTTTGCACAACTTTAAAAGTAATAGAGTATTCTCTGTTCTTCTGAAGACAATAATTATAGTAGTATTCTATATTATATATAATAGTCTTTAATACCTAATATCTCTTAATAATACTATAAAGACTTTATAATCTTTTTGCTTACTTAAGTGATTAAAGGCTATTGCTCTTATTATAATTAGCATTATAGTTATATTTATAGCTTTTATTTGTCTTTAGACTCAGGATTCGTTGTTTTATACTCTTTGCACAACTTTAAAAGTAATAGAGTATTCTCTGTTCTTCTGAAGACAATAATTATAGTAGTATTCTATATTATATATAATAGTCTTTAATACCTAATCTATTATTAGATTATATTATTTAAGCTAGGGCATTCTAAGAATAATATCATATTTTAGTCTAGAGATAATAAATATTAATAAGACTTCTTAATAAATATTAGAAGGTGCAGAAGACAAGAGAACTTTAGCAATATAGGTTATTATAAAGGTCTAATTATTAAAGCCTATTATAGTTCTTTAACTTTCTAATTTTTTATAAGAGAAGAGTTACGCAAAAGCTTCACTAATATATATTACTACAGAATAACTAGAGTTAATTAGGGCTTAATATTTAAATTATTTAACGTTATACTTAATTAAGAGGCACTTAGAGTTAAGAAGAAGGTCTGCTAAATATAGAGAAATAGAACTTAATTATATTATTAGATTATCTACTATATTAGTAGCAACTAACCTTTTCTTAGTCCCTTAAACGTGACTTAGTTTAGAGTTACTTTATTTAATAACTTTATATTAATATAACTACTAAATAAAGAAAGAGGGGTGAGGGAGGCTAAGGCAACAAGTATAATTGCTTATAAGGTTACTAGAGTGAATACTGGAGTTGAGGACGCTATAATAGGCGTAGAAGAGACAGTATAAAGGTTGCTCTATAGCTTTAGCTTTAGTTTTTTTAGGCATATATTAGCTTTATAATCTAGGCCTGCGTAATAGTAATAAAGGCTTAAATTACGTTAATGTTCTTGTTCAGCTTCGCGTTTATTAGAGGCTTTACAGACTAAGTAATTTATGTCTATAGGGTTATAGGAAATAGGGGCAGGCGTAACAGGATAGGTAGGGGCCGGAATTAAGATAGTTAAACTTATAAGCGGCTTCTATGACCTAGTTATCTATTATAACAGTATAGTACGTAATAGATTATTCTGCTAAGTATACTCTTAGATAAAGGTTTTATATAACATGTCTCTAACGTTAATTATAGCTAGCTTCTTTGTAAGTTCCTTAGATAGTACAAGTCAGAGTAGTCCCTTAAGACTATAATCCCGAAATAGCGTTCTTCTAGCAGTTTGCTTAAACTCTAGATAGAATTCAGAGAAGGGTTAGTGCGTTTACCTTATCTTTATAAGACGGCAGATGGCAGAGTACTCTGAGTCAGCATTACTAAAGTTGAGCTTTAGTTCTTTAATTAGATCTATCCAATCTAGATAGATCCCTTCGTTAACGTTATCTAGAGTGATGTCTAAGGCATGATCTGTAAGTTAAGAGAATACGTAGTAGACACGTAATATAGGCGTGAGGTATCTGTTAGTATTAAGTCTGAATTTTGAAGTAAGGCCTACCCTGAATCTCTCTAGGTCTTCGTGAGTGTTAGGCCTTAGGCTACTAAATATAGGAACGTCTATAGTCTTTTCTAACTTCGCAGGTGCATACTAGAGTTATTAATTCTGTTGCAGGACTGTAGTTATCGCTGACAAGGTCTAAGCTATTAGGCCTTAAGTCGGATCTTGGACTAGGTGCTTAGAGGGCTAGGGAGTGTAAATCAGAGCCGGACTATGCGTAGGGATAAGTATGCGAGAGGGTTCTTGTAGGTCGATCATGTCATCATCAAAACGTATCCGGGCGTTAGCCATAGCTTCTGCAGGTAAAAAGGACTCAAGGGAGATCTCAGACTCTTCTGAGGAGGAAGGGACGCGGAACAGGATGAAAGAAGGAGAGGCAGTGGTTCTTTCACTGCCCAGACTGAGTAACAAGGAATAATAACAAAGGGAAAATAGGTTAAGGCAGACCTAAGGACCAAAAGATAAAAATAAGTAGACGCTTCGTAATGTCAGAAGAGCTATGGTTGGGCCTAATATATAAGACGAAGCGTGAAGAAAAGGAAACGAAAGTGGGAACATAACGCTCTATATACATGTCCGTGCCCCTTATCTCGCTGAGGCCAGTTGGCCATTTTTCAAGTTACGTGCGCTTCCCGCGGCTAGAATGTAAGGCTGATGACGGTGTTAGCGAGGCGTGTCTCCAGAACCCTTGCAATGCTATATATATATTTTATTTATAAGAAATACATCTAAAAAATTATGTAAATATAAATAAACAGTATGTATTAATTATACATATTAATTTCTAGCTAATGAAATATATTATAAAGAATCTATATCAGTTTTAAATTGTTCATTAAAAAGTGGTTATGCGAGAACTATCATTATTTCCGGCACCTGCCATCGGCCCTCCTGCCCGGAGCTAGGTGACGGGAATAGGGGCACTTCCCGCCCACCCTCAAAACAACCCCCTTTTTTCTATCTCCTGTTATCCCACCAATTCTTGTTCAAATCGGCTGAAGATGGCCAGAATGCGTAGAACTACGTAGTACCCCGAAAAACTGTCGATAACTTGATCCATCGGTTCCAGTATTCATAGAGCCTCAACGTGAACCAAATACAATAGTCAATACTCCACGTTGTACGTAACTCCTTTATAATACGTAGTCTTGTTAGGATCTCAGAGGAGTGCAAAGGGTGGAAAGACAAGGTTGGGAAAGGAGCCAGAGAGAACACAAGAGCATACGAGCGATAGGGACTGAGGTTGTGATTGGATCATCAAGAATGAAAGGCCTTCTTCTACCTCACGAATAACACGTTCTACAACAACCCGCCAAGCACTGACCATCATCATGTTCTTGCAAGCCCAACGGACATTGACGAGACACAGCAACGAAGCATGCACATTGACATTGAGTTGTGCAAAATCAGGAAGACGAAGAAGACAAGAAGCAAGTTGGCGCCAGTTTTGCATTCATGACAGATGGTTCAGAGGTCAATGTTTAGCTTGCTTATACTTGCAGAATCATGATTGGTATAGAAGTTCCCTCCCGTTAATCTAGCTGCCGATTACTCATCCGTGTATGCCAGGTGTTTGGGAAGGCAATGCTAACGATCTGTGGAATGCCCTTCAGCTGCAATATATCGTTAAGCCATCTTACCCCCAATACGAGATAACATTCAAGAAGTCCGCCTTGGTCCATCCGACTTGGTGGCACCGTCTTGCGAACTCAGATGCCGTCTCGTCAAGTCTGAAATCCAGTATGGCCAGTAATGCTAGCTGCCAGAGGAAATACGCCAACTCCATTGCCTCAGGTATTCCCTGGATATAGAGGTAAATGAAAGCATCATCGAAACTTGTGCGAGGCCGCGGTATTTCTTGGAATCTCAGGTCCATTTGAAAAGCTTCAGTCAGCTACAATCCCTAATCTAGGATGATATACCCTATTAGAGCGACAACACGTCGTTGAAAACGTCTGATATGTTATCGGAGCATTTATTGTCCATCCCCGAAATCGAGAAGGCCCATTCATCACAACGCTCATGCCAACTCCCCCTCCATAATACTCCTTCAGCCGCTCATTCCTTGTGCCATCATGTTTGGAACCTCAACTGACCCTGTCTCTATGCACGGGGCTTCTACCACACCAACCTGTAAGCCACAATGATGAAGACCTTAGCAGGGCGGAGCAGTCGTTGTCTTCCATAGCAGATCGCCAAGATTCATCTCAACCGATCTCCCTAATCGTATGCTGCATCAGAACTTCTCATCTTTGATATCAACACCCAAAGGGGACAATAGACTCAATCAGCTTATTTCCATCAAGGGGTCTAGATGAGCATCACTTTTAAATGTTGATTTTGTCAGATGTTTTTAATGTGCTCTAGTGGAGGAGAGCCTTCGCAAGTGAAGACCAGTGAATATAACAACCTACATGGATGGACTTGTTGACTCCTGATGTTGTTCTTCTGTCTGCAGAGCTGCTGGTATCCGCGTACCGCCCACTCCTGGATAGTGTTTAAGGCGGCCACCAGTGGTAAACACTTCTCCGGTCAGGACAGTGTCTGATACCTTATTCCCACCGAATCCACGTTGAGATTACTTGACTATAGCAGTCATGGACGGTATCAGTCCCCTTATTACCTGTCCCACCAGATCAACAGCAAGCGACGATCTTGCTGCAAAGCGGTTATTCAACAAAACTCAACGTACTGAAGAACATAGAAACGGTACTCCCCTGATGTCTAACGCAAAGAGCCAAGTGGATGATAGTGTCTTTGAAGTCCCTACTTCCAACTCTCCGTACAGCGATGTCGCCAAATATACACATTCACACACTCTCTCTCTATTACAGAAGAGACGTCATACCTCTCGGAACTCTTCCGGCGCAGCCTCACCAATCCCACATCCCAGATCGAATTTCCGCCTTAATTCAGTTCTCAGTGATGACCGCGACCGGAGCACATCGGTTCAGCGACAGTCTGCTTTGATAATGGCCGCCGCAAAGAACTTAGCATTTGTATTTGATATTGACGGTGTGCTTGTCAATGGTGATCATGCCATCGCTAAGGCCCACCACGCTCTCCACATCCTCAATGGTGACAATAGTCTTGGAATCAGAATTCCATACATTTTGCTTACAAATGGTGGCGGCATGGTCGAGAAAGACCGCTGCACTCAGTTGAACGAGATCCTTCACCTTGGCATGCCCATCTCCCCCGGCCAACTCATCCAATCCCACACTCCAATGCAAGCACTGAAAGAATACTACTCCACCGTTCTCATCATTGGTGGCGAAGGTGAAAGGTGTAAAAAGATAGCCCAGCATTACGGCTTCACCGACATTGTTGTTCCGCACGATATTCTCGCCTGGGATCCGACCATTTCGCCTTTCAAGAAACTCACACCTGCTGAGCTTGCTGCAGCAAATCCACGAGACTTTTCGAGAATCAACATCAACGCCATACTTGTGCTAAGCAGCTCGCGGGATTACGCCACAGATCTGCAACTGATTGTGGACTTACTGTGCTCTTCACATGGACGCCTGGGCACTGTTTCTTCTGACCCCGTCACGGAGAGAATACCAATCTACTTCTCCCATGGGGATTTGATCTTTCCAAATGGACATCTCCAACCACGTATGTCTCAGGGCGCATTTCGCATTGGCCTCGAAGGGATGTACAAGGCTCTCACGGGCGTAGAGCTTGAGCGTATCATCTATGGCAAGCCTGAGCGGGCTGCTTATGTTTATGCAGAAGAAGTGCTAGCAAGATGGATGGAAAGCCTGTATGGCGAGGGTTCCAAGCTGCCTGAGAATGTGTACATGGTTGGCGACAACCCCGCATCGGACATCTGTGGTGGAAATATGCATGGATGGAACACTTGTTTGGTGAGGACAGGAGTCTTTCGAGGTGAGAAGGGAAAGAATGATGAAGATCACCCGGCGAGCTTTGGGGTTTTTGATGATGTGCTGGAAGCAGTAATAGCAGTGATTAGGAAGGAATTAGGGAATGATCTCAAGTTCGAATGGAATCCTCGGGCACAAAACCACATTTTCGAGCAAGACAAGGACCATATCAGACAATGATGTATGATTTGGGGTGTAGCTGGTGAGCTGTTTGTTGGGCACAATCCGCGGGATCTGAAGTTTAGTTAAGGCGACGCCTAGAAGACCAAGCTCAGAGCTAGGCTTGTCAAGCTTCTCCGCATTTGCTACGTACCAATCATTTGTGCGGGTTTGCAAACGTGGCGGGATCTATCTACCGCTACAGGCCTAATTTTGTACCCCACCTGCTGAAAATGCTAGTATCCGTACAATACGTACTATGCAGAATTAAGTAGAGACGCTCACGAAATAGTCTAAATAGGACTAGTCTCTTAAATCAAGCTTGCATTCCATTAGCATCTATAACTACTTAACATCTCTCAGCATTTAACTGAAGCAGCTCCTTAAGATAGTCAGAAGGCATAGCATCTCATCCAGCATTAACAGCCGCTCGTAGCTCGTCGTATCTGTGCTAGGTATCTCCATACCGCTCTTGTATCCAATTCTTCATCTAATTCAGAATTTGCAAGATGAGCAAAATTCGTGCAAAATTGCGACATGGATGCTAACAGGGGTGTGTATGTAAAGACGGCGTTTGTAAGATATTTTGCCCAAGGGGGGTAACAAAAATAAGGCCCGTAGCCGTAGTACGTCCAGTGGCAATGGCTGAGTGACTCGGCTGGTCGTCCCTATTTGACCACAAGGAAAGCCGCATTTCAGATGATGGCGATAGGCTTCCTCCACGGAGAAACGTGGAGTACTAGGATAGATTCGAGGAACAGTCCTACAGCAAACTTATCACTCACTTACACCTCTTACCCTCCCAGCAGTCCTGGTTGTTCTTGCATTTCGCACCAAGTGAGCCACGCGATTACTTACAGCTGTACTTGTCACTTCCCAGCTCTCCTTCTCCTCCCTCTACATTCGAAGTCAGGTCTCTCTTGATGGAAGCGCAAAGCTTACATTGAGTATGTTCTTGCTCTAAGATCACAGTAACCTTATACGTCGCTCTCTCAACCTATTTCAATATGCCCGGACTTGCTGTATCCTCAGCGGGCCCTTAGTCGTCAACAGAAGCTCGGATCCCTGCTTCAGCAGTCTTTGCTGTATATCCCAGGTAGTACATCAGCTCTTGCTTTCGTTCCATTCGACACGGAGATGGGTGGTCATCAAGGAAAAGGCCTGATCGGGCAAAGGGCAAGTCTACTTCTATTGTCGGCCATTCTCTCGGTGTCGACTGCTATCCTTCCACAAGCGTCTGCAGATGATACTTCGGTTTCCCATGAACAGACTCGCAATCAGAAAGATGATGTCGACACAACTTCAAGTACCGCTTCTCACGTTCGGACTATGAAGTCTAAATCAAGACTTCCGGTTTGGGCATACAATCCACCTCCAGCGGGCCTCGATCATAATCTTCACCAAGACATATTTGCGCAGGTACTGAGACTAGAACACACGCCACCTCCAGTGAATGATCCGTCTGAACTTGCAAATGAGATCTCCAATGACGATGAGGATGACTACGACGACGACGACGACAACGACGATGACGACCAACACAATCCACACATGACTGATCCCAATCATCAGCCCGTTCCCACCAAATGGCTCATGCTTGGATATTCTAGGGTAGTTGACATACCCACCTCGCCTACCTCGGTGACCATGGGTTCCGCAGGCCAAGGGCATTGCTGGTCCAGCTCTCCGCCAGCCGCGCTATTGGACTCTGCAGTCAAGACCACGGGAGCGCCTTGCGATACACTCCGAACAAGCCAGACGGACTGGATGCAGAAGCCGTCAGCTCAAGTCCTTGGGGATTTAATCATCTTCCTAACATTTGTGATTATCACGCAGAGCGTCATACATCTGTGGCGAGGGTACTGCCGAGTAAGAGCGGCAATAGCTGGAAGAGGCGAATTGACTCTAGAGGGCGACGAGAAGCAGTTCCGTGCATGTAACGAAGACATCGAATCAAGATCTGAAAGTCGTCTGCTCAATTAAAGGTCACCCGTTCAAGTGCGAAGACCTTACGAACCCAGCTTGCTCATCCTAGCAGTTAAGGAAAGAAATTTTGATGAGCGAGAGTAGGCAACAGATTCTAAACGCCGAGTCCCTCTAACAGAATTGCGTAGAGTTGCATAGAAGCATCTTCCAAATTCCCTGCCTATCAGTTGCAACATCGCGACGAGTTCAACAGGGTTTTCTATGCTCTCTTTCCAGTGGAAAGGGTCGTCACCCAAGTTCGATTGTATACTCTGACGGCCAGGGTTAGCATGCTGTCCCCTATATCGACGGATTCTCCACAAGGAACACATGCTAAGGACCAGGAAGTATCGATATGATAGTGGGAGGCGGATATTGAATTGGTCCGCATAGAAAGCTAGTATGCAGTATTAAGCCGAACAGGTCCTCTGGAAAGTTGTTTGCGCTGAATCAAGGACCAAAGAAATGGAGACCATCTTTACCATCTTTTCTCGTCATCTCAGGCTGCTCATAAAAAGTCTTGCTTGTAGACGGCTGCTGGATTCCATTACTTCGGCTGGTCACTGGCTTCTGCTCCCTCGTTCACACGTACATCTTCCCAGTCCAATCTCTGAAAGGTAGTCTGGAGGCGTAGCACATCCTAGAGCCCAAGCGTCATTCTAAGTCAATCAGGTGGAATGGCCTCTTGATTGCTGTATTCAGCTCATCGATTGTGTTGTCCGGCCCGGGTCCTTGTATCATATATTTTCTGGGCAGAAGATTTCGCATCCGTATTGCACTCAACTTCGTGTTCTTAGTGCCCTCCACGTTGCTGTACGTACTAGTAGTATCCAGGCCATTTGCGTCTTTGATGGGTAAACGATGCAAGCGCGAACTAACTTTGCCTGTGTGTTGCACATGATAGTTTTGGGCTCTAGTTGAACCTTCTGGTTCCTGATCTAGCTAAACGTCAACTGCATGGCTGGCATCTAGTTACTGCGTATGTACCCAACCTTCAATGCAGTCATGCACGTGCATATGCATGTACATATGCAGCAGAAGCTTCGGCGCGATGTGTTCGGAAAAGGAGAATTACCAGTTGAGGACGTCGACCTTCATCGCTCGAGACGAATTTGGCCCCCTTTGAAATGCTGGCGTGGGAGTTTGCTGTCAACGAAGTTGATGAATTGGTTTACTAAATCAAACGAGACTCCTTCACCAACTTCAGTCGAGGCCTATATCTTTTACCACTGGTCCTAAACTAACCATACATCTACAACACACAAGGCAACCTTGAAGTATCAGCCCAATCAATCCGATACACTAACATGTCACGTCCATCGAGTTCCTTCCCCCCGCTGCACCAAATCAGGCACCTCGAAATAGCCAGGTTGGAGGATCTAAGTCTCCTCATACAATCCTTCCCGGTCATTGACAACCATGCGCACAACCTCCTCCACGAGGATCATGCCTACGGCAGCTCAGACTTCCCTTTCGAATCCATCACATCCGAAGCGCAAGGCACCGCACTCGCTGAACATGTTCACTCTTCACTTTCCCATATTCGTGCAATGAAGCAATTGGCACAGCTTTATGGCTGCTCTGAATCAATACAAAACATTAAGGCTGCGCGATACGAATGGGTAAGAAGGGACTATTTGGGGTTGATCAAAAGTTGCCTCGAAGGCAC
This sequence comes from Endocarpon pusillum Z07020, assembly GCF_000464535.1. NCBI lineage: Eukaryota > Fungi > Ascomycota > Eurotiomycetes > Verrucariales > Verrucariaceae > Endocarpon > Endocarpon pusillum. The sequence goes on along the minus strand of NW_006916494.1, from coordinate 144,164 downwards.
ATATGCAATAATGATGGACGATGGCCTGAATAAAGAGGTGGTGTATCCCTACAAGTGGCATCGACAACTTGTTCCTCGGGTTTCAAGGATTGTTCGGGTCGAAGCCATCGCCGCTGAAGTCCTTGAGCAACTTGTGCTGGTAGCGGGATTGCTCAAGCCTGGGACCGACGCTGACTGGGACCGGGACACGACGGAAGCATTCTTCATTCGCTTCAATGGAGAGTTCCGGAACCAAATTCGAGCATTATCCAACAATGCAAACGTCCGTGGGTTCAAATCTGTCGTCTGTTACAGAAGTGGTTTGAATGTGAGCTTAGAGAGCAGAAAGGCACTTCGACCTCAACAATCCTTGACCGAATCCGGTCTTCTGGCTGCGTTTCAGGAATTTCTGCAGCAAGCGGTCAGAAACAGCAATTACAAGATCGAGAAAAAGGCATTTAATGACTATCTTGTTGTCGCTGTTTGCGATGTTCTTGAACAGCGTGCTAGAACCGAGGGCGAGACCACACCTTTCCAGTTCCACACGGGTTTGGGGGATTCAGATATAGATCTCGTCACAGCAAATCCGGCGTACATGCAGCCGTTGATTGAGGCCTTTCCCAATGTCGACTTTGTTCTCCTCCACTCCGCATATCCATATACTCGAGAAGCCGGCTACCTTGCATCGACTTATCAGAATGCGTGGCTCGATATTGGCGAAGTCTTCCCAATGCTCAGTAGAGATGGACAAGAGTCGGTGCTTAAACAGGCTCTAGAACTAACCCCTACTTCGAAGATTCTTTGGAGCACAGATGGCCATTTCTACCCCGAAACATACTGGTTGGCGAATAGACAATTCCGGGATGTCCTAGAAAAGACCCTCCATGCTGGTGTGATAGCAGGTGATTATACTGTCCCTCAAGCCATCAATATGGCGGTTGATATCATGTTTTGGAACTCGAATTCGCTGTACAAGCTTGATGAAGAGGAGAGGTGCTCACATCTAATGATTGCGTGCGGCAGAGGATCGCCAGAAGCTAGCATGAGGACATTGGTCAATCGCTCTTCGGATGCCGAGTCGTTGAACGCTCTGCTGCATTCCACTGACCCCATTCCATCCCGACAAAACTCAGATCCGCCTCGTCCTGCCCCGGCTGTAAAAAGTCCTGCCCCAAGTACTAAGTCTGAGTGTTCAAACCCACAACCAGACACGAAGCTACCAGATACGCAGCTGCTTGATACCTTTATAGCAGATAATCTCTCTGTGAAATATGTTTGGCTGCATCTTCTCGATTACACCGGCACACAACGTCAACGGATGGTTCCGGTTGCCCAGTTTCGGAAACAGTTGACCAATGGCACCTACATTGGGGTCACTAAAGGCTTAATGCGACTTCTACAAAACGAGCTCATGGCTGATGGTGGGTCAGCGACTGGGCAATTCTTGGTCAAACCAGATCTGTCCACTCTTACCCTTAATAAGGGCCTCGACTCTCCATCCGCCACTGTGCATACCTGGTGGCTCGAAGATGGTTTAGGCACACACTTCGGAGGCTGTCCGAGATGGGCATTAAAAAGGCAGGTAGACCTACTGGAATCGGAATACAGTATCTCTATGCTAATGGGCTGTGAAATTGAAATCGTCTTCTTACGGCCTCAACTCAACAACTTAACAAATGCCTACACTGACTTTCTTCCCCTCCACACTCTTCATTCTTGGTCGAATATGACCTACCAACAACTTGACATCCTTCCAATGATCGAAGAAATCGTCGAGACTCTCGCCGAAATCGATATCCACCTCCCACAATTCCACTCCGAGGCGGCGCCAGGACAATGGGAATTTCCCCTTCCAGCCACCAATCCGCTACAAGCAATGGATATGCTCTACAAAGCTAGAGATGTCATCCGCAACGTCGCTTGGAAGCACGGTCTCAAAGCCACACTCTACCCACGACTCTATGACTACTCATGCGGAAGCGCGTGCCACACGCATTTCAGCATCAGCGGCCCCCACGACAGTGTCCGTAGGTATTCCGACAGTTTCCTGGCCGGCGTGCTCGAGCACCTTCCTTCAGTCATGGCCCTGACCCTCCCACTCAAAGAGAGCTACGACAGGGTGAAAGCCGGCATCTGGGCCGGAGGAGAGTACGTCGCCTGGGGCAGCCAAAATCGAGAAGTCCCACTCCGGAAATGCGGGGATGGGCATTGGGAGCTCAAGACTGTGGATGGGATCGGCAACATGTATTTTGGTATGGCTGCGCTTCTGGCCAGTGGACTGGATGGTCTGAGGCAGGGAAAGCAATTAAGGTTAGGAGACTGTACAGAGGATCCGAGTAAGATTTCAGAGGCACAAAGGACGCAGCTGGGAATCAATAGGAAGTTGCCGAAGGGGTTGAACGAGAGTTTGAGGGAGTTGGAGGGCGATGAGATCTTGGTAGAGAGTTTGGGGAGGGAGTTTGTGCAAGATTATATCGCGGTCAAGAGGAAGGAGATGGAAATGTTGGATGCTATGGGCGAGGAGAAGAGGAGGTTATGGTTGATTGAGCGGTATTGAATCGGGAGGATCAGATGAAGGTTGGACTGTGCTAGGTGGGCATTGGCATGATGGTTCAAGAACTGAACTGCGATGGACAGAAGAACAGGTCGTGAGAGGGGAGGGACGACGGGGAGGTACTATTCTGGCCATTACTATATGTAGAGTGGTCATTTGTTTAATACGACTCCAAAAGCTTGACAAGGTAAAAATTCATGGGAATGTAGAGACGGGACAATGGGAATTCCAACCTGGTCTTTTTCTTATACAGTCTTTGAAAACCACTTCCCTTTTTCTCTCATGTCGTGTTCATCTCAGCTTTGCGTATTCCCTGCTGCTGGAAGAGAGCGTGACGGCGTGCCTATATCGTTTTGAAGATACTTACGTAGTAGAATATTTTGTTAGTCCGCTTACGTTAGGATGATTGATCAGGAACTGCAGAGGTCAAAGTCTTGGAGCTGGCATTAGTAAGCCCAATCATGTCCGCCGAGCCCTTATATCAGGCAGGGGTTGGGGTACGTTTTCGTACGTTTGTAATGTAAGCTTCGCGAGTCCTAAATTAACGGTAATTTTAGATCACTTATATGATATCTTACAGCTAAATCTCAAGATTTTGGACAGATTTTTAGTGTTGATTTTTGATGAGCTTTGAGTCTGGGCGGATGAACGATTTCGGATGCTTTGATGAGAATTTTGGGAAATTTTAAGATCTAATTAGGCTTAGCGTTGTCTATTTCAGGACTAGAGTCAGTTATGGTATTGTAACTCATCTAATGATTGTTCAAACGGTAATCTTAATCTTGATCCCTGCTATCAGGGCTGGATTTCTCAGCCTTCAGATCCTTTGGACATGGGCACACACTACACATGCATCAAACCCGGCACAGCAGGCATCGGAAAATCTATCCCCCACCAACTAACGTGGCAAACTGACATGAATACATGCTACAGGCCCCCTGAGGTAATATTTTAAGCCACCAAATTTAGTTCGCTGCCACTCCACAAACATTCATCAGAACCAATACAAAGATGAGTCCCAATGGCCACAATCGAAGCAATTTATGTTTGCATAGTACCTATTTCAACTATTCGAATCAATTCTTTCTCTAAAATAATGCCAGTAGCGTCTGAACAATAGGAAAATGCTCTAAGACCGACAACGCTCAGTAATATCTGTTGACAGAGGCTTTTGCTTATGTTAGGTGGCCACAACTTGAATATGGGACGTGGACACCCAAGGGAAGAGATATGTCGCCCATCCTGACACGCCTACTAGCACCACACTAACACCCCTGCGGTACCAGGCATAAGCATCCTGGCTCGATGCTAACAGCAGCAGTTCCAATCCTTCTTTTGTCGCCCACCACCCCATTCACCTTGCCTGAGCTTGACTGATATTGGCTTCGCTTGACACTCCGAGCTAACTTATGGATATTTCTGCCTGGTACCGCAATACTTCCTGTCTTTGCCGCCCCCCACCATGGGCCTCCGGGCCTGGTCAAATGCGAGTGGTATTGAATCCTTCCTTGGTCTACTCCATGCATTGCTATATCTTTGTCGACATTTAAAGCCGCTCCTGCAGGGTCAGACTCCGGCTCTCTTTAATCGACTTGCTGCATTCCATTCATTATCTATGTCAAATGGCGAGCTACGAGGTAGTGGAGCAAAACGACCCAGAAATCACACCTGCTGCGACGTCCCCCAGGTCGAATCCGGCGTCGAGTGCATCACCTAAGACCTCCGTCGCGTCCAGCGCTCACGGCAGAGGCTCTGGCGACGATGCTGGCGATGATGCATGTGCGAAGTCCCAATAAATTACCCAATTGTGAGGTTGCTCGACTGACGAGCAAAAAGCTCCACCTTCCTAGTATACGGCCAATAGCAGGTAGAACTCTGAGAAATCTGACCGGTGGAAGGCTTTGAAAACCTTTGCCTCGCCATCCTTTCATGGCCCCGTTCTCGATCCAACGGCATCATCGACCTCCACTATACAGTCATACAGCCATCACGAGCAGCGGTGGAGGTTGTGGAGGAAAAGCATTGGGGAATGGCTGTTGACGGCTACTCTCTGCGGATCTATCGCAGGAGTGCTCCACTCTTACTCTGTGCACGAGACTTTAACCAACCCCCAAAGGCGAACGTTCAACGCTATCATCACAGGTCTTTCAGTCGGCCTGGGTTTAAACCTGATTGCTTCCCTGAAAAGCTACGCCAAAATGATGAGGTGGAGACTCCTCGCCTCGAGTTATCGTCCCCTGGACCAGTTTGACCTCATCATGGGCTGCCATCAGCATATCAATGTACTTCAACTTTTCCTCAAAGCACGGAGGCCAAAGTTCCCCTTCATACTTACCTTTACCCAGCTGATGTGTCTGGTGTGGCTTGCAATATGTGTGGGCGCCACCCTTCTGGTCGCTGTGCTCGGGTTGACATACTCTTTGGAACAGTCCAATGACTACCTAGGCGTCACCACTGGAAACATCAGCGTGGTTGAGCTGTCGTACATTGGAAATTCGAATACGTCCGTGTCTACGTACTATTCAGAGCTTGGTGCTGCATACGCATACGGCATCCAGGGACAAGACTACTGGGTCGAACCAGTAATAGGGGATATGGGTTTGGGCTTCGGTCGGAGCATTGAGGCTGACCCAGCCTACCCAGGATATTCAGAGTATTGGTTTGGCGACCAAAATTCCCGCAATCGGGATGAAAACGGCATGAGTGATCGCTACGTAAATTCTACAGCAGCCTGCAATGCTTACCCTGTGATCAACGACTATAAAACGGAAGGCAATGTCGTCTACCTGGAAGGAGGACAAAACCAAACCGCCTTTGTCTACGAATACGTTCCCGGCGGAATGACATACATCTCACAGACCAATTCCACCTGTGGAGATCGCTGCACGAACATCAATGCATTCCAGCCGATGCTCATCGCTAATAATCAAGCTGACAGTATTGGCGTCGCGCAATTTTTCAAGTGCTACAATATTATCAGCGAGGTTCATAACGTGCCTTTAGAGCATGCGGAGGTGTATGGGCTGCCAGACCTTCAGGCTCGGATGCTTGCTGGGACGGTCGGGTGGCAATCTGGGGAATTCATCAACGACACGCGGCAATATAGCCTGTTTTTCCCTAATACCCCACAAGCGCCCAAGGAGGCGGCGAGTGAGGACTACGTCGCGTTACTCATATCTCATTTTTCGACCAAGGCCATCGCCGCCATGGACCACCGCGGCCCTCGCCGCAGCGTCTCCAGCTCATCCGTCCCAACTTTCGCGGTCTATCTTAAGGTCACGTGGAAATACACCGTCCCTTTACTCTCCATCATCCCCGGAATGCACTTCTTGACCCTGGCCGCCGTCATCATCTGGGCCAACAAAGCCATCATCAAAGACGAAGCCTACATCTCCATCGCCAAACTATACCGATCGTTGGTTGAAGAGCTTGGCCCACACGGATGCCTGATGAGGGGAGAACAGATCATCGATCGACTCGGCAACCCCATGGTGGGTTACGGCTTTCAGGAACTCCATGATAGCGGTGTTGGTAGCAGCGGCGGTATGAAACATGTCGACATCTTTCGCAAGGAGGATAACGTTGCCGTCCAGCGGAGCTTCAGTGAGGGACACCATGATGGAAGAGGTTGGGATAGTAAACCACGACGAGAAGTTCTCAAAGTTAAGCTGGATTGACGATGAATATTTTCTGGATATTTACTACTACGTTGGGTCTCTGACCGGCTTGTTGGCAACAATCATACACCCTTTTACGTAAAACATAAACTCTCAGGCCACCAAACCATGAACGGCCACCCATCCACTTCACCATACAGATCGCCTCTGTCCTCTTGTTCAAGTACCGGCGTCAGAGCATCCACCAGAGCGCTTCAGCTTTAAAATGTCGGAGAGCACTATTCTAGAGCATACATCAACTTAATTATCTCGCTCTCCCTCCTCACTGCCCCCTCCCGGAAGCGTCGACCAAAATAATACCGTGACAGAGCAGGAAATCAAGCCTGGTACACATTCCATCCACAAGAGTTCAATGCTTTTCTACCAATATGCCAATTTCTCATAACAAGTTGGAAATCGCACTGAATCCCAGGACACTTGGAGACTAGTAGAGCGAATCATGTATCCTTCTTGGTATCTTTCCTTTCCCTGTTCTTCTCACCTCGCTGCCTGGCTGACTGGCAGAACCGGTAAGCTTGTTCGGAGAATTCAACTATGACCTAATTTACCTCACGTTATCACCGTCAAGACACATAGTTCTTGTTGACTAGCAACTCCCTGTTTGTGGTCCAGTTCCATCTGAATCTGCTTTCCATTCCATGGAGAGCTCCATAGTTCGTTCAACGGCGCTGATGAGTAGGAGCATCCTGTGAGAATGCTTTAGCAGACCGTCTCCATCAGCTGATTGTTACCGACTGCGTCACGAAGCGTGCCTATGTACAGCCCCATGCAGAAAGGCCTGCTAACGGTCAATCTGGTCTCCGAGAGATCTGCAAGTTCTAGGCCTGCAGAGCAAGCTCCACAGTCTTGCTCCAACCAGATACTGACATTTTGGGGCATCGTGCAACTAGGGCGTCTTTCTATAACGTCACAACTCTTACAATTCAGTCTTCAGGCGAGGACCCACCTACACCTACACCGTCTGACAAAGCCGTCAATGAACCTGTGCGACAACATCCGAAGAAAATGGGTGACCGGTTCGGGGTGGCCACACGTGGCCGCTACCAGATGGACTATCGATCTAAGAGATGGGCTCGCCTAGAAGTTATGGCTAAAGCGCCTGTCTCGGGCATTGTCAGAACGTTATGCTTCGAGCATTCAATGCAAGGTCAGGCTAGCCTTATCATTCATGCATGGGTCCTCCCCAAGAGCGTACGAAGGAATCTCTCAACGAGCCATAGCCTCCCAATTAGGAGGAGAAAACCCTGCATGAAGCAAAAGCTTTCCAAAGTCAACTACCTTGGTCGAAACACATGCGTATGCAGAGCCCTCGATGGTGGCGCCAATGCAAGAACAGCAAACTGCAGGGCTGAGTTGCCTCGATATTACAGATCAAAGGCCAATGAGAGTAAGACCCGGACAAAGGCTGCGAGCCATCTCGTAGGGCTGAGAAGGATGGACAGCATCGCAACGGTGAATCAATGAGAGCGACCTCAATATACAACCGAATATGGTCACTTACCTAGACTGGTTTCGTCGTTCTCAATAAAGTTGTTATTGAAGAAGACGCCGGAATCTAATCTTTTTGAGAAAGCAGTATTTTGCGGATGACCAGCCGGAGATGGCTCCTAGCCAGTGCAGAAATCAAAAGACAAGGTGTTGCTTGCCAAAACCTTGAAATCAACAACCTCGAATCTGCAACTTAGGCGACCATGATATTATCCGAAAAAGTAAACAATAGGAATCTTGTATGATTGTCCTCGCCGACGAGTAACAACGGGTGCCAACATTTAACGTTGGAAGAAACCATGCCTGGAACAGGATTGGGCCGATGTCCTTGGTCCACGGTCGAGGGCCATCCTCGCATCGATGGTTTCCCAGGAAATTGCGGCGTCGTTGCTACTTCTTACATCGATGTAGTTCAGACGTCTGCTGAAGGGGCTCGACTTTGAGACGTGAGAGTTTTGTAATCGTAGTTGACCTCGCTTGGAAACAAACATGTAGTGGCTTGTGTTATCCATCTCTTGTGTAACCTGCTCCAGGCTTTGAAACAGTCACTATCGAGTCTGATCAGCGGAAGTTGCCAACGTTCGTATTCTTTATTGATAGTTAGTTATCTGATCATTGCTTTTCACTGTCTTTGCACTCTACTCTACTCTTCTCCTCTCTTCATCGTCGATTTCCCTCGAACCATTGCTCCCGTTGTATTACTGCATTCTCTCCCAAAAGGCGGGAACTTGTGTAAGGTTTCCGTTCTTTTTTTTAGCTTAAACGACACTACATCGAGCTATCGGTTCCACGAATCCACACATCGATAGTCATGACCGCCATCACGCTACCAAGTAGCAGAGGCAGACTCTTCGTGCCTCTCATATCGAAACGCTTCCCAACGCTCGTTGCATCCCCTTAATGTGATTCACAGGACACCATGATGCCAGCACAGTACCTGGACCAATATGAGGAGGCCAGTAAATGGGCAGGTCCCCTTGATGAGGTAGAACCCTCAGTGAGTCATTCTAACAGTTTCCGGGCTGACTTGTATTTTGGGAGACTAGACTTGATAATCCGGGCGTCGGGTATGATTGCGTTGAGGTTGAGAACTAACTCTTCATCGTGCCGTAGCGCATCGTGTTGGTGCCGCTACATCTGGTGCCTGCCATGCCGCTGATCTTGACTGATTGGCCAAGGGTCAATGGGGGGAAGAAATGAACTTGTGTACTTGATTTGGGCAGTTAGTTGCATCGCCAACGGACGGAAGGTCGGACAACTACGTCCATGTCGTCTTCGTGTAAAGTGAGGACTTGGCACATGAAAAGGAAATCAATGCTCATATTTCCGAACGGGGCGGAGAAGTTGGCTTCGATGCTGCATCCGCCGGAGAGGAGATCATCGGCAAACGGTCCTTTATGCATAATTTAGTGATTCGGGAGACTTCTTTGGTGCTCTTGGGGTAGGCAACTGCTACGGGTGATTGGTCGATGTCGATTGAGGATTGCGCTGAGCAGCCATGATAGCGAGGATCCTCATCATCAGTGCTGATTGTTTCTTCCCCCAGGATCTGGCGAGCTCATCAAGTGGCTATTTGGAACATAGAGCCAGTGCTCCTACAATACGGCCAAAGTCGGGTTAGTATACCTTTCAAGGTCCGGAGCCCTGACACATTGTGCTGGTGTTACGTGCTTTGGTTGAATGGATTAGGCATTGATCTGGGTTGACCGTCCCTGGTAAAGTTAAGTGCTGCTCCTCCACTTATTGTAGGCGTAAAAAGGTCCAATGAAGGAATTTAGCGAGGCATTTTGCCATTCGTCCAGAATCGGTGTTCATCAGCGCCCAAAGTTGGTATGTTTGACCGGCGGCGCGAGGGAGTCGCTTGAGGAGAATGGGAGGGGGAAAGGGGGTGCGCGCCGCTTCAGGCTTGAGCGTGCCCCAAGCCGCAGGGGGTGGTGGCTGAGGCGGCTGGTGCATCTCGGAACAAACCTCTTCATGAATCACTTCTATCCTTTTGAAAGCAGGAAAGTTGGTGTCGCATCCTCAATTACCTCTTCTACCATCCTGTTTGATACTCTCGGACTCCTCCAGGTAATGATGTCGCGTGTGAAATGAGAAACTTTTCCAACCAATTGGCGGTTCCCCACACCCAGCCTCGTACCCTGCCTCGCATGAGGTTAATAGCTGCCGGTCTTAAATCAGAGCTATCGACCAATTTGTGGTGTTCATGCTGTCACTAAAGTAGGAACATTTCCTGATCCATTTCTCCAACCATGCAAGTTGTTGGGTGTTCACAAGAATTAACCCGCGGCGGCGGATGGGAAATCACAATGAGGTCGAACAGGCAACCGAGTCGCCAATTCGAGCCGCGGTTGACATCAAGAAACATTGGCAGTATCCATCGCTTTCACATACGACGTGTCGTCATTGTTGTGAAGCATTATGGAGAATATTAGCAGCTTGATTCGTGAGGTTGACAACCTCTTGACCGGCACCACCGAAGATGCCTTGAAGGTATGTCTTTCTTGCTCAGTAGTAACCTTGATCTTAGCTGTACAACCGAGTCCAGCATGCGTATGCTGACAGATGTACAGTCTTTCGGCTGTTTCCTGCAGAATGAGAATATCGGCCAAGGCGAGCTTGCCATATGGGCATTGGCAAAGCCCTGCCAGATCGTCCCGCTGGCGAAACTGGTTATCGACCTCAACCAAGAGCCCAGCATCTTCAGAAGGCTAGCAGTATTGCCCACCTTTGTCAATACTGTCCTGGAGATGGATCCATCTTGGATAGAAGATCGTCCCGACAGAACGGACACGGGTGCAGCCAGTAACCTGTCTCAACGCCACCGATTCCATTGTGCTGCTTTAGTGGCTCATTATACACTGAACAAGGAAGCTCTTCCTATTTCGACTCAGCAGCTCGTACAAGATGCAATCGTCTCCGCGGCTGAGAGTCCAACTGAGGCAAACCTTCGTTGTCTCTCCGATGTACTGAGTGCTCTTCCGGGCAACATTCTGGATTTCTTCACCGAGAAGTCACTGAGCAGACTATCAACTCGGTGCAACGATATTTGTTCTGGATCGACCAAGAGGGAAGAGTTTTCCAGGATCATGCTTGCGCAGGACCTACTGGCACAGGTAGCCGTCGCTTTTCAGACCCCTCAAAGTCCTTCGAAGAGTTCACTTGAGACACCACCAGGGGTCAAATTCTCCGAGAAATGCCGAAAACGCGTCTTCAAGCTCTTCTCTGGCTCTAACGCCTTGAGCGCGCTCAAACTAATTGTTCTGTACTTGTCCGTGTTCTGTTCTGATGACCCAGGGTCATCGCCACTTCTTCCGCTTGAGGCGATGATATTGGCACAGAGAATCATCGCGCCAATCAGTGTGCCTGTTCGGCGGCAGTGGGTGGAAGAATACCCACTCCTTATCGAGAAATTCCTTTCCAGATTAAATCGAGAAGCACTTGGTCTAAATATACGGCTCGAGGTGGGTTGTTGCACTGCACTATCCAGGATTCAGGTCTGGGAGCTAACAGTTTCGCAGGGTGTGATGTTCTGCTTCTTGCTTTTCGGTGCAGATAGTGAGATGTCACTCGCCCTAAAGAAGGTAGCAAGTGCAGTACTTGTTGCTGTTTGTGATCCTAAATCCAGCTACGACAGCGCTGTAGCAACAGGAAACGACAAAGCCATTGCAGAAATTCTAGTCCGTTTGTGCTCTTCTAAGGCTAGTCCAAGTAGGACGTTACCTGGCAAATCTGCAATAGTGACACGGATGTTGTCGTTTATTGTGGAGCAGTGTCAGCCTTGGTGCTCGAATGCAGTAAATACCGCCCTCAAACTTTACCAAGCAAAACACGTCCTGAACTCTTTGCATAGTGCTTCTAATAGATCTGGCATCTTGCCATGCATTGTTGATTTCATTCAGCTTGGTTACGTGCCTGATTGGTGGGGTTCAGAAGTCACATTCCCGTTGTCATTCCGAGACAGTGAGGTCGTGAACTGTATTGGGGAGGAGGTCTGCTCAGATTCTCTTGAGCGGCTACGTCTCGAACTAGCCACAAGTTTCTCCTCTCTCCTTCTAACAGCTGCCTGGCATTCAGGCCGATCACTCCAACAACCTGAAACCTGCCAAAGACTACTCAATCGATTGAAAGAATCCTCCTCCGGGACGTCAGATACGCTCTGCTCGTATAGCGGCGATCAAACCATGGGCCTGGAATACAATGTGGCGTTGATTGAGGCTCAGACTGAGTGTGAAGCTTTACGTGCCCGTCTACAGAATGAAACCGCCCAGCGAATCGGTCTTGAAGAACAGCTCGCACAGACAAAGAGGCTGCTGAAAGAAGAAAAGGATGCGAGCAGTGCGCTCGAAAGTTATCTGGAGACTGCTGAGCGGGAATGTGCTGATATGGGAGACCGTCTTCGACAATCTCGCGAAGATTACACAGAGCTCTTGGCAGATGCGGATCGAAAGGTGCAAGCGGTGGAAACGAAGTACGTCGTAGAACAGGTAAACTACCGAGCAGAGTTGTTAGGACGAGAAAAGGAGCTGGAGATCGAATTAGAGGAGGTAGAGTTTGACCTGGAGCACAAAGAAGAGGAGCTTCAGCTCGAGAAACAGAAACGAGAGAACGTCGAGGCGGAGATGAAGGCGGCGCTGGCACGAGCAGACGGACAGGTAGGTACAGATATCCGCCAGTCATGGTGTTTCACTAACCCGAAGATAGATTGAGGAACTACGCTTGGCTGTGGCTGAGAAGGACAAGGCTTTGGGAGAAGCGGAATCTCTGAGAATGAGGCTCGTGGCACTTCTTGGAGGAAGAGTCGACTGATATCACACTCTTCGGGTAATAGTCTGGATGCGAGTTGTCATTGCTAATGTAGGGGTCCACGAAAGGATGCAAATGTTGTTCTCCTACATCCGGCTTGTCCTCTGCAAAGTATGAAAACAGGACAGGTTCTTCTCCCTCTTCTCCTCCTTCTCTTCATTCCCAACCCTCTATCTGACCAAGTCGAATTGCCTTTGGTACTTACGTGAGCCTTTGGACACTTGCCGGACGTGTCTTCCAAGCGCTGTGCCGGTTTCTCAAACAGGCTCTGCAACGATCCGCTCGGCAGAGCAATCTTGTCCAGCATTTCTCACGTTACTGCCGACAAGCACATCCATAGCCCAAGCGGCTAAGCGGCAAACAGATGCTGCAAGCAGGATCGAAGCTGACGAATGCCCATTCTTTACGCATTCAAGGTCGATGAGATATGTACAGAATAGAGGAAGTCCAAGAGCAGTTTAACTCGTTTGCGTTGTTTGGTGCTCCAACGACATGCATCTGGCTTGAGAGGGAATAGTCAGGAATGAAATGTATGTTGTGCAGCACAGCACATAACCAATTGGCGGTGTGTTTATCAGCATTTTGATTGCTGCTGGTGGAGAAGTCGCGCTAACCAGTTCTTGGCACCATTTCTCCTCACGGCGATTTTTGCATCTTGAAGTACTACCAAAAAGTAGCAGGGCAAGAAGTGAACAGCAGTGACAAGGCACCTCCTGGCCAGTTCCGTTTTTCTGTAATTGCAGAGAGATGAAGCTATGATGCCGGAGTAGCAACACATCCGGTGGTTGCTGTGTTCCTTCTGCTCTCTAACTCCATACTCCGGATTGCCACTTTGCTCTCTAACCCAGCCAAGCAACAAGCCGGAGTGCACAAACAACGAATAGCTAGAGCAGAACAACAAGCAATTCACTGCATGAGCTTGTGGCTTCCTACTTCTGCGTTCTTCCAATTGATCTTACAGCAGCTGAAAGCGGACCTTGAGGTCTGGACTGGGCCACCACCCTACACCGCTTACATCCTAGAGCGCCATCATGGCAATCAGCAATGAGGGTAGCCCGAAGCTGGTCAGGGGCAGGATGACCTATGGCTCTACCGGCAGGAGGCGGCATTCGTCCAAAGCCAGGTCATCAATATCTGGAGCATCTTGGGATCAAAGCCCATTACCACTGTCTTTACGCGGAACATCCTTCAACACAACCACAAGAATACCCACCGCAGCGAAAGTCCGAGATCATCAGAAAGTCAGACTGAATCGACCGCATCTTCCCCCCGGAAGTTCTCGAGTCATTCTTGCATTTAATCAAAGTTCGGAGCAGGTGAGACCATTCGACGCATTCGTGAACGTGCCTTCCCCATTTGCAAAGCAGAAAGAGGTTGCCAAGGACCAGGGCTATCCTAGTACTCCCGAACTAGATATTGAACCTCCATTCACTACTACTAGTAATGGTTTCAAAACACTGCCGAGCTTCCATTATACCTCTACTCCTCCTTCTCCGCCCCCAGAACATACTTTTGTGAATCATACAGACTTCACCCCAGACACCACCATGTATTCGAATAGAAGAGCTGAAGGCTATCTCGATGCAAAAACAAGAGCAATAAACCTTCAGCATACGAAGCCAGAATGGACGACTTGGGACTTTCTTGATCTCTACCTTAGCAATCTTCCGCCAGGCATCAAGACAGTCGACATCTGGAGAAACTTCAAGAGAGAAGGTGATGTCGATCTAATTGATATATTCGTCACTCGAGGTGGTCAAAAAGACACCAAAGCACGACTGAGGTTCAGGCAAGTCTTGTTCAAATCCTGTCTCCTGCTATGATTAATCGCATGCAGACCGCCACCCAGAAGAGACTTCTTCACATCTTCATCCAAATACACTCTCAATTTTGAAGGCGGCAGGACTTGGCCTATCCAGGTCCAGCTTGATAGGGATCAGAGAAAGACGTTCACAACGACCAGTCCCGTGAACGAGAACGTGACTTATCCTGATACTACTGTACGTGTATCTCGCGCAGTACAAGGACAGAATTTGCTAACCAGCAAAAGGAGCTTGGCGCGGAATCTATCGACTTCGGAGTTCTCGTCGCTCCAGATACCATGCTCGTCAAGCGCACCCGGCATTCTACTCCACGTGGCGCAGTCTCAATGGTGCTGAATCTCGGTCGCAGAGAAATCTCTATCCGCTTCCCATCCGTCTATGCTGATAAGACTCGCGAGTACAAGTTCACTATACCCATAGACCAAGTGTTTGACCTTTCTCAATTCCAGGAACCGGACGATACCAAAACATCATTCATATTAACACTCCGAACACCGCCTCATTTCTACAAGAAGCTTTCGGGAGGGATATCAGCCACCCATGATGATGCAGCCTTCACCTGGAGAGAAGATGACGCTTGGCTCCGCCAGACGAATGTGTTTAGCAGTGAACAAGAAGTGGCTCTCCTGAAGGCTTGTTCGGTTACTCTCAAGAATCATCCAGAGGGTGTTGTCAACATTGGCCGTTGGACAACGTACAGAATTACCGTCGATGACAAGTCCGTTGACAAAGAAAAGTACCGTGTGTTCAGAGCTGCATTGAGGGACTATAACGTACCGATTGCTAGAGTCGGGAGGTTTCTGCTTGCTCAGAGGGGAGAGCCTGCTTGGGACCTTCTAGATGCGTCTCTTACGGAACATGACCCCACCACAATCACCTCTGCCGCACAAGTAGCCTTCGAGCACTCCCTCCACAGTCTTCTTAATCCGAAGATGAACGAGATCTACCTGCCGTTCCCAGTGAGATATCAGCTCGATGTCTGCATTTCAAATGGCTGGATCAATGAGCATAATATAACTAGGGAGTTCCTCGAAACTTTATCAAAGACGGACCATGAGAGATCAAAGCATGTTCTCGAATGTGTAGCCCTAAATAATCTGCGCATCTTCGACCCCATGGATGTGTTCCAGCTGCGTGTACGTAGACTGCCGTCGATGAGAAGCAGAATACCCGAGAATTGCGTGCTCATACGATCTGTGATCATCACCCCATCGACGATGATATTAACCACTCCCTACATCGAGATGACGAATCGAGTTATCCGTCGGTACAAAGAGCATGCTGATCGCTTTCTTCGGGTTCGTTTCGAAGATGATCAGTTTCGTGGCTACGCCAGGATTGGTGCCACAAGTCAGAAGACAATGGATGAAGTTCTTAGCAAAGTCTTCCGCACTCTCACAAGGGGGATTGTTATCGGTGATCGTCACTACGAGTTTCTTGCCTTCGGCAATTCTCAACTTCGTGAACATGGCGCCTACTTCTTCGCCTCTTTACCCTCAGGTCCGACAGCTTCTCACATTCGTGCATGGATGGGCCGCTTCCACCATGAGCGAATTGTCGCGAAGCATGCTGCCCGTATCGGTCAATGCTTTTCGACAACCAGAGCTATCAGAACTGCAGGTTTTCCACCAGTACGGCAGAGTGATCTCATCGATGACATTGAACGCAATGGCTTCAACTTTACCGATGGGGTCGGCAAGATCTCGCGCTTCTATGCTGAGACAATCGCAAAGGAGCTTGGAGTTCGAGGAACACCTCCCTCTGTCTATCAATTCCGAATGGCTGGCTGTAAAGGGGTATTAGCTATCGCTCCTGAACTTGGCGCAACTAATGTCAAGATCCGCAAGAGCCAGTTCAAGTTCGAAACGACATATTCTGGCATGGAGATCATACGATGGTCCGAATATTGGGTGGCAACTCTCAACCGTCAACTGATCCTTGTGCTATCTTCTCTCGGAGTACCTGACGACATCTTCCTCCTCATTCAAGACAAGGAAATCCAGCTCATGGAGCGTGCTATGGTTAACGATACTGCGGCCATGGAAGCCTTGACCGGACATGTCGACCCCAACCGCATGACATTGACCATTGCGAGTCTGGTACAAGCAGGTTTCCGTCGAACAAATGAGCCATTTGTCACCTCATTGCTGGCACTATGGCGTGCATGGTCAATCAAGTACCTGAAGGAGAAGGCCAAATTGCCTGTCCGAGAAGGAGCCTGCATTCTAGGCTGCACTGATGAGACAGGCACGTTGAGAGGTCATTTCGATGCCGATCAAGTTCTCGAAGAGGAGGCACCAGAGAGCAGAATTGCCAGGCTGCCCGAAGTTTTTGTTCAGATCACCTCTCCCGATTCTGGATATCGTAGGGTCATCGAAGGACTTTGCGTTATTGCTCGAAATCCATCGCTTCATCCCGGAGATATGCGAGTTGTCAAGGCCATCGACGTTCCTGCCTTGCACCACTTGGTCGATGTTCTAGTACTGCCTCAAACAGGGGATCGAGACATCTCGAGTATGTGCTCCGGTGGCGATCTTGATGGAGACGATTATGTGGTCATCTGGGACGAAAGGTTGTTGCCAAAAATATGGAATGCTGAGCCAATGGATTATACTCCCCCGCCTCCTACGCCGTTAGGGCGAGATGTTACTCAGACCGATATCACCAAGTTCTTTGTGAAGTACATGAAGAATGACTTCCTGCCGAAGATCGCGCTTTCACATCTTGCTTGGGCAGATTTCCTGGACGAAGGTATCAGAGATGGAAAATGTCTTGAGCTCGCTCGACTCCACTCGAAAGCTGTCGATTACCCGAAAAGTGGACAACCTGCACAGATGCCAAAAGCATTGAATGCGAAACGATGGCCGCACTTCATGGAGAAGAAAGGTCGTAATACATACAAATCTCATAAAATTTTAGGACAGCTGTATGATGCGGTTGACCGGGTGGCTTTTCTACCAAATTATGATGCGCCATTCGACGTGCGCATTCTTGATGCCTCTGAGCCCTCTGACGACATAATGCAAGACGCCCGTGAACTGAAGCATGAATATGACACTAGCCTTCAACGCATTATGGCTCAACATGATATTAAGACTGAATTTGAGGTGTGGTCTACGTTTGTCCTCGACCATAGCAAAGCTTCAAAAGACTACAAATTCCACGAAGAGATCGGACAGCTATCCAATAGCTTGAAAGAGCAGTACTACAACGCAGTAATCGACAAAGCCGGAGGAAAGAGCTGGAGCAACCTCGTTCCGTGGGCAGTGGCAATGTATCGGGTTACGAAGGAGGAGCTCGAAGCTGCGAGATTGCAGGGTAAAGGCGCGACCATGCCTTTCATCAGCTTCCCGTGGCTACTCCGCAGCACATTAACTGAGATCGCCAAGGGCGTGGACAGCTTGGCCACCAAGAAGCAGGATTGTGGTGGTAGAGATCTCTTGGACAATATTCGAGAGCCAACCTTTAATTCGGAGACACAAATGTACGATGATCCGTACCAGCCCGGGGCAAACGAATCTGAAGAGCTAGTTCTGAGTGACCCTTTGAAAGAAGAATCCTTGGTGGCAAAAGAGCAAGCTCCTTCAAATGACCTTTTCGTTACAGATTCAAATCAGGACAGCGACATTGCGAGTACTGCGCAAACCGATGCTCATCACATTGACAACGAGGGGTTTCCGCCTGGATCTTATGTTCCAGGTCTAGGAATACCTCCGCAGCCGACCTCTGAACAATTCCACTGGATCGAGGAGATCATCAACCGCCCCAGATCGTCGGACGTGTCCCCGAAGAGTATACTGAACTCTTTCTCCGCTTGTGGTAAACCAGCCAGTAGAGACGACGCAGTTGGAAAGCATGAGGAGAAATTCGCCCATCATAGTCGAACGGATCCACCTCTATCCCTAATTCAACACAACTCCATGATGCCACCCTCACTACGTGTTTCCGATGCAAGCAGCCCCCTTAACACGCAAGAATCGGTGAACGAGTCTACTCCTGTCAGGGAGCTTTCCAAAATCTTCAAAGGAATAAAAAAGATGGTCAAATCAAATCAGCAGAATTCCAGTAGCGAGACTGATGCACGCGTCAATATCGAGCCAAACGATGGAAAGGAAAACCGAGATCGCTCTGCAAGCTTCTCGATCTCTTCCTCCACATCCGACGATCTTGCAGGCCTGCAGGTACAGCCTGGGCCGCCAGTAGCATCTGACCTTGATCAGTCCGAAGAATATGTGAGTAAGGACCGAAGCTACGGCTCGGGTTTAGATGTTCGTAATGGAGACCGCAAACAGCCGAGCTCTTCGATCGAGGGGACGGTGCTGCGACCAGGTACAATCTCTGAGGAGAGGAAGCATCCGGCCCAGTTCACTTGGAGCGGACTGCTTGGTAAGGGCTCCCTTGACAGGAAGAGGGGTGAAGGCGACGGTTCCCAGGAGAAGTGCCGTGTAAGTCCAGGCGAAAATAAGAGATTGGTTGATAACTTGTTTACTAAGAGGAAGAATCAAGTGGGTGACCACCCGCAAGATGTTCTTGGGAGCAGCAACAGTCTAATCGAGGAGGACGCCGAAGCACACGGAATGGAAACAATTGTTCAGGAGATGGTCTTCGCAGATCCTTCAGCAACTGGCGGGGGCAAGCGACACACTGCGGCAAAGTTTGGCCTACGAGCCACCGATGCCGGGAATCGCAGTCTGCTCGATGATGATGATTCCAACGATGCAGTCGGAGGAGAGAGTACGAGGGACGAAGCAGTTTTCATGAATCCGCTCGCGAGCAGTGGTGGCGATCCTGGTATGAGTGGAACGCCATACCATGGAGATAAGCGTGCTAGCAGCTATAGTCTATTAGATGATGGCTTGCACAGGGCACAAGACGAAGATGATGATGATGATGATGACGACGAAACTATTCTTATGGATCCACTCGCAAGCGGCGGCAGTGAGAACGACGCAGATCGCCTGCTCAAGCTTGGTGGTCTATGAGATGAAAGAGGTGTTGGGATTGGCTCAGCGAACATGCATCTATAATGCATCGCATCTCTGCTTTTCTTTTTGCTTCGCGTTCAATCGACCGGATTTTGCAAGCGAAGCATGGCAGGCAGGCAGGCAGGTAGCTCAAGGAGCATAACCACATTTCGATTTTTCCAAGTAGAGTGCTGGGAAGGGCAGAGCTCAACACATTTTCTCTCAAGCGGGTGTCTTCACTGCATTATAACCCAATCGCAACGTGGTCATCGGTCAGGGAGGAACAACATTTATCGCTGTAAGACTGAATCAGACAAGGGCAGCCAGCTTCTCTTGCGAGATCAAGATACTACGACCTAGATTCTTACCTCGCAATGCTTGACTTTGACTATGATCTGACTGCGCATACGTCCCCCAGAGTTCAAATCCAATCCGATTCTACAAGCAAAGCACAAGAGATATCGGCCAAAGACTCGGACAATTATCTGTGTCCACTCGAATCCTATCCCATCCCATCTTACCCTCTATCCTCGTGCTGCTGCTATGCCTCTCGTTTCCCTTCCCCTTTCCCTTCCCCTCTCTCTTCCTCCCTCCCAATCTCACGGCCCTCACTTCCACTCAACACCACAGGAAGTGGCCACGGAAAATGAAATGTAATCAAGCCCCTTCCATCCTGGAATGCGCGCCAAGCATGCCAAGCGGATGCCCTGTCGCGGTTGGGCATCCAGGAATGAGAGACAGGAAGCTGGCATTTGGTGTATTCGAAAGGTGGAACATGGACGTGGGATGTTGCATGAGAAGGGTGATGGTTCATCTTGTCTTGCATTTGCTTTTATATAGATGAAGCATGAACGTACATCATGGTTGATCGTCATCCAGCCTGGGGAGAAAAGGGGCGAGCTGGTCTGCAGCTGCTTCGACTCATTCATTGCCCTAACGGCCAATAGTCGTGCAATTTTCACTGATAGTATGGTTGAAATGTGACTGGGAGGAGCCGGACATTCCAGTCGGTAGTATCTTGAAAGTCGTAGAAACGTAACTTACTTAGTACTTGTGTCATGACAAGTCCACTGCTGTAAAATATGAAGCGGCGGATGCTTCTCTCATTCACCCCGAGTCCATACCCTCACGCTTCCATCCCCTTTGACCTGGTACAACCACTCTCCTTCTTCTTTGACACCCGCTTCGCCTCCCTCCGTCTCCTCCAAGCCAGCAGCAGCAGCACCACCTCCGTTACTAAACCTCAATACGCCGCTCACATCCCTTGCCGCCCCCGTATCCAATCCCCGCAACTGCACCACCCGCTCCGCCTGATGCGCCATCCCCGATACAAACTCCCGGTGTGACAGCTCCAATGGAGTTGCTGCCGCGTTCGCACCATTATGAAGTAAAGGCCCATCAGCGGAGAGGGTCAGAACGGTGGAATGGATGCAGGATCTGGAGCGGAGGGTTAAGAGGAGGGAGGAAAGCGTGAGGGGGGCTATGTTGGCAGTAGGGGGGGAGGCGGCAAGGAGGAGGTCAGGAGAGTCGAGAACCAGAACGTAATTCTGCAGTGGTAGGTGAGTGGGGATGAGGGAGAGAAGGCGGCTTTCGAGGGTTGCGAGAGTGGTGAGGGGTGCGAGGGTGTGGATATTTGCGTGAGGCTGGTGGGGGAGAGGAGGGGTTGGGGTGCTGGGCGGGTAGGAGAGGTGGGTGAAGGCGTCAATGTAGATCAGGCGAGGGTTTGAAGCGGAGAGGAGGGAAGGCAGATCGAGGCCCTGTCGGTCTGTTAGCAAATTGCGGTTTTATGGGTTCAGTGTAGAGGAATAGGGGGAGAAGATGGTGCAGAAGGCTTGGGCGATGTATATCAGGACGAACAATCTTCTTTCCCATTTCTCTCCATAGCTCGAAAGGGCGGAGGAAGCTTATAAGTATGACTTTCAAGTCTTTGTTCTTATCATGTGTTGTCTCCTCGTTGGCGCCCACTGCGACTCGAGCAGCCGTCGTGGCATGGCCATCTTGGTTTTCTGGACGAAGCGCTGCGTAGATGTACCGCAGCAGCAGCCAATTGGATGTGGCGTCTAGTACAGAGGTGATGAGTGTCAGAGAGCCAGGAGCAGGAAGCTTGAGTAAAGGCGAGAGATTGGACGGGATGGGTGTGGGCATAGAGAAGGATGGAGATACAAATATTTACTAGTATGCGCTTGATCAAATTCAGATGCTGCATACAGTAGGCATACACAATACGCGATATTGAACCGAGTTCTACAACGGATATGGCCCAAATCAGCACCATCACCCTTAGACATGTCAATATGTTTCAAAGGATGCTGCTGTAGAATTTGCTATGGGTATATTGCTTGACAGGTCCCTTTATTTTTGCTTTGCATGCATCTCTCTGAAGCTGTATGCGGAGTCAGCCCTTTGGAGTGAGCCCATCTCATGAATGCGCCCCGGCCATGTTCTTAAACCACTGTGGTCAGCTTTCTTGGACACTTCCTTTCATCTCCCTGTGTCCATCTACTCTGTCTTCGGTCCCCTTGCCCCTTTTGGTCCTCCGGTCTGAAATCCGTTCTTGAATTTCCTCGCGATGTGCTTCAAGTGCTGCATTCGCCCAGTTCCAGTGGTCTTTCTTCTCTTTGCCTTCTCGCTCCACTCATCTGGTGACACACGACGGTCAGTACTTTGTCCATTCTTGGGGCCAACTCGGAGACCCAGGGAGCCAAAGGCGTGTCGGCAAAAGTGGCGATGTTACATACATTTTCGAGTCTTAGCAGCTGGGTAGCCACATGATGAGCATGTATGTTTTTGAATGTGAAGAGAGCGACGACCTGTGAAATATCAATGAATCAGCCCTGCGGTCTTGAGACAAATTTCCAGCGCAAAGCTCCATATCCATGATCCAGGCAGGCAACATACCACATCGTCTGCAGAGGGTGTGTGACTTGTTATGGCGCTTGCCGAAGCTTGATGTTCCCTTCGCTGTTCGAATTGTCAATATTGGTCTTATCGGACTGCGTGGTTCGAGAGCATACTCATGGTGACTAGGAAATCGTTACAGTTAGTTATAGCTCTATTAAGTGCATTGGAGGGAGAAGAAGAGTTGCAAACGTACTAGTTTACCTGACGAATTTGAGGTTGAGAGTGTTGTCGCCGACTCGGAATTACTGAATTACTGATTTCACTTTCAATTTTGGCCGCACACTGACAGCTGAGTGCGATAGATGATGGCCAAGATAACACTAGGCCGGATTCAATTAGCTCGTCTTGTCCATCCTCCAAGTCCTTCACTTCAGTCAGATGCAAGCATATCAAGTCTACCGCAGTACCCAGATATTGTACATGATGCTGTACATGATCTTTAAATGCCATGAGCTCTTCCTGTCTTGTGCGCAGTCCGGCAGACCTAAATGCCAATCTTTGCAGCTTTCAAGGGGTCGAAGTCCAGTGGCCGCTGTCGATTGCAAGACCTATACGCTCTTCATGCGTGGTGGTTCAATGCACAGCTGCTCCATCTGTACTCCGCGCTCTGGATGAAAGTAACAAGGGAGCATGACTGATTGATGTGAAGCGGGGCCTCCAAGTGTCATGCTACTTATATCTAGGGCCGGATCCCGCTCACCGTGTGAATTCATCCATCCGGCCACCATGTCTTGAAATGCAACGACCTTATTCACGGGCTGAATCTACATCTGAGGAGATATGCTTATAGGTGAAGTTAATGTCTGGAAATACAATACTAACGGTGTGGCATGACCCCTAGAGTATAGGGCTATGATTACCTCATCCGTCAAATTTAACTAACTAGTTCAGAGGAGCATCATGCCTAAGCGACACTTCTTTTACCCTATTACCTTTGCATCCAATCTTTGATTCAGGGTTTTTCGTGTCTAGTCTTTGAACTGCATTGTTAGTAGTGAACTTGGGATAGATGTCAAAGAGCCCCTTTAACACCTTCCAGGCACTTTGTAAAAGGTGCCCAAATGTGATACCATCAGCTTTCTCACGTCCCCTCGCCGCTTCTACTGACAAATATAGCGAGGTTTTGACGCACAACATCTCTATCAAGGCCTATGATAGCTACATGATAGATCGTTTTTGAGGGTTATGCCCGAAATCAGATTCAGCATTGTGGCTCAACAGTACGCGAGTTCGCCCTAATCAACAATATTCCGTACAACAGAGCGTGATAACTATGCCATTTCGCGAGAAGTAAACTGGTGTCTTGATTTCCGTCCCCCGATCCCGTTCCAAGAATGTCGTTGAGAAGTTTGAATATTGACCTTACGTAGTACTACTCCGTATGGGAGGAGGCATACTACGGTAAGAGGCGTACGGTTAGTGATACAGTAGCTAGTTTTTGATACACGGGTCTGGCGTCCTCCGGAGCTGCTATACGTAGTAATACAGAGGTCGCTCTGTCTTCCATGGAGATTTCGGTACTTGGTATGGTAGGAGCTTTGTGCTTTGTGTTCATGTACGACGTAAGTTAGGATCCGGGGTCGCCGCAGTAACCTCCAGACTTTTCTACCTCCTGATGCATGATTCTGTCTATTTTGCAGTAGGTGTGCCTGAGCCGGGCATTTTGTCAGCTTCTCAAGTCGGACACAATCGCTAAGGACTGGGGATGGCCCTAGAACAGGGACAGCAAATGCTCGCCTGTCTGCTCAGTAGACTCGCTTGCATGTTAATATTTTCTCCATCGCTTCCTCAGCCCATCGTTACTGCACTTTCCATTACGGTATCCACCACGTGTAACTGCCTCAGATCCAGGCAGGGACAGCAGGTGCCAGCAGCCTGGGTGCAGCGCGCCATATTTTCTTATATAAAGCTTTCTTTTTATTCCTTTACACACCCTCCTTCTGCTGTCCTGCCTCTCATTGCCGTAGTCTCTCGGTTCGAAAGATGAAGTTCTCGGTTACCACCCTTGCCCTTCTGGGAGGAACGCTTCCTATTGTTTTCAGCTCGCCCTCTCTCCAGAACAATGCGCCATCAAGCCAATACTGTTCACGTCATCCTCGTCACCAAAAGTGCGAAACATCTTCGTCCCCGGTCATAAGCAGCACAGAGGTGGCTACAATAGCAACTTCAACGGCCGCGGTGACCACTACTCCCACCACTTCAAGCACTCCCGCACCGACTCCTCCAGCCAACTGCAGTGCTGGCTCTCTGCAGATAACTGACTTGATCTGGGTCAATGTATCGAGCAATCTAGATTGCCCCCTTGCAGTCGATCCAGAAGGTCTCTGCTTCACCGGCAAACCAGTCCAACCTGCTGGATACGGCCCTCCTGACTATGTCTTTTTTACCGTGCGAAGCACCTTTACTAATCGATCAAGCTCCTGTATTTACCAGAATCCTGGAAGTGTGCCTGCCGGTGGTGAGCCCGGAAGAGCTGGGATCACCAAATGCAGTACCGGCGACCAGAGCTTCATCTTTTCCTTTAGCGCGGGTGCCAGCAACGGAATGGGAGGAAGTCAAACGGCAGAATTGAGCGTGACAGACCTGTTGACAAATTGCAAGTAAGTCGTTGTCGACGATTACAAATTCCCTTTGCCTACCTTTGTGGCAGTACCCCAGCTAACACGTATCAGTGGCGTCGTTCCCCGGGGCGATGGAATAATCGTCTTGACCTGTTCCATTGATGGTGGTCAGAACTCGACTTGCACCCAGACTGAACCCTTGGTTTTCCTTCCACTCATTTGGGCATAGCCTTCACGACCACTACCAGAGGAAGCTGAAGTTTGCAAAGAGAACGTTTGATAGACAACACAGTGTCTACTTATCATTTATTAAATTATTTTGGTGCAAGGTGGATGAAGATCATGCAACGCACCATGGCAACCTCGTATATTAGCAATACACCTGGTAGCTGTCTGCCAATTCTACTTTGAAAGAAGTTTGCCTGAGACGGTCCCGTTGACACCTTAAACTCTGCCCTCAAGGACTGGTAGGCCTGTTACTTGTATTGTTACTTGGAATGTTACTTAAGGCTGATTGATGATTGGCTGCGAGATCGATTTCCTTGGCGTCTCTTCTCTAAAACCCTTTCTACCCCGGCCATACACACCCAGACCCATACCCATGCCTATGCCCATGATCTGTAGCTCAATGCTGACCCTCAAGAAGCATGCTGTCACGAAAGCTTCGCCCGAGGCTATGCCAGACGTGTCGAGATGACCTATTGGCGCTTTTTGAAAATGGCTTTGCATCGTCTTCCACATATAATGTCTACCGTCAGCGGAGCGCATGGAGCGCTTTGCCTCGTCCACTGTACAGAGGCAAAGGTATCCGCCCTTTCTCAAGCAAGCATGCGTCTTCCAACTCCAATGACGCTCCGAAGCCTCCGTCTGATGCGGCCTCCACCGATGCCGAAGTGGTTAGCCAGATATACCATGCGCAGCTCGAGGCGATCACACAACAACGCCGTATGCCTAAGGTTGGTGATCTTAACGAGCTTGGCCTGGAGTATACTACGGAACGGCTAGATGAAATTGTGCACCATCAGTGGGAAGCTGAGAATGCTGCAGTGTTTGAAAGTCCAGAAGTTACAGCCAAGGCGACCCAAGGTACGCGACAGGTGATGGAAAGATATGAGCAGGATCTCGAGGCCTTAGGGAAAGGGATCGATGAAAGCTTTCGCGATTCATCTGAAACACCAGCTATACTGCAAGATGAAGGAATAGCTGAATTCCCGACGCAGGGTGAAGGAGAATTCCTAACAGATCTGCCAAACCCAGTGCAAGCTTTACGGAATTCAGATGCATCTGTTGCTGAAGTGGTGAGAGCAGCCAGACAAATGCATGGAGAATATCTACCAGAAGGAGTCTTGTCGGAGAATGAATCTAAGACGTACTATAGGCTTTATGGAGAGCCCCTGGAGAGGGTGCCGGAAGGTAAAGAAATATATCTTGACGAGGAGAGGGCACTCCACGAACTGCTAAATCAAGAGGGAGAGACAGTTGCTTATGATAGGAAAGGCTCGGAGAGTGATGTAAATGAAGAGGACTCTCCGCCCAATTCCGACAGGAACCAATTGAATCTCACCAAATCTTACAATCAGCGCGCACTGGAAGTAGCAGAGCAGATTGGAGGTGAATTCAGGCCATACGAAGACAATGCCGCTACAGAAGAAGAAGCTGTTGAAAGGGGGCACCCGCTGACCCTGGCTGGACGGTTCTCAACATCGCCTCGAACGATTTACTTGCCCCAGGAGTCCTTCGTCCAGCCCATTCAGAAGATGCTATCGGAGTATTCCAACAATCACGTCAGAGAAATGTGTGAGCGTGTCTTTGGTGGTCCAGGATTACCCAACTCTCCATTGACACCGCGTATTGGTCGTACCCTCCCCCAGACGTCTATCCCTCTCGACGCATCGCAGCACGGTATGGGACCGATGGAAGCGAATGCATATGTCTCGGCCATTTGGCCAAGCACATATGCCGCCATTACTAGCGTACTTGTGGAAACCCGGAAGAGACTGGGTTCACAATGGCTGCGGGATCTGTTGACCAAAGAGGGTGGAGCTTCGGTTCTCGATGCTGGTGGAGGTGGTGTAGGTATATTGGCATGGCGTGATATCATCGCGGCTGAATGGGAAGCACTGCATTCCAGCGACGCATCTCCACCACCAACTCCGCTGGGCAAATCAACCGTGCTTGCCGGGGCAGACAGCCTACGCTACCGTGCTGCTAGTCTTCTTGGAAATACCACTTTTCTACCACGGCTACCTGACTATGTGCATCTCCGCGATAGAGCCACTCTGTCCGATGATAGACCTGCTGCTCAGCGGAAGCAATTCGATGTGATTATCGCTCCTCATACTTTGTGGTCTCTCGGAGAAGAATGGCAGCGAAAACACCAAGTGCAGAATCTGTGGTCGCTCCTGAACCCTGACAGTGGAGTCCTCATCCTCATCGAGAAAGGAGTTCCCCGAGGGTTCGAAGTCATTGCTGGTGCTAGAGAACTGCTCCTGAGCAGGTACATTGCCACTGCAGACTCACCAAATTACGAAACAAAGCTGGACTCGTCGGATGAGGATAGGCTCGTCCAGAAGGGAAAAGGGGTGATTATCGCGCCCTGTACGAATCACGCTCCCTGTCCAATGTATCCTGTCCCTGGTGTCTCTCGCGGCAGGAAAGACTACTGCTCTTTTCAACAACGATATATTCGGCCACCGTTTCTCCAACGTATACTCGGTGCGAAGGATCGTAACAGTGATGATGTTGATTTCTCATATATTGCTGTTCAGAAGGGTCGAGATCTTCAAGACACTTCCATCACTAACGGGCCAGTCACTCAAGGACAAGATGCGACTGATTCGGCCTTTGAAGGATACGAGGATGCCACAGATCCGACAGAGACCGCACAGGTAAACGCTCTAACACTTCCTCGTCTTATCTTACCTCCTCTTAAACGACCCGGCCACGTGACAGTCGATCTATGCACTCCAGCAGGCAAGATCGACCGCTGGATAATCTCGAAATCCTTCTCCAAAACCGCATACCGCGATGCAAGGAAGGCATCATGGGGTGATCTCTGGGCACTTGGTGCTAAGACGAGAGTACCAAGGAATCTGCAACTCGGCGGTGAGAAGTCGAAGAGGGGCAAGAGTCAGAAGGAGAGGTTGATGAATAAAGCCAGAAGTATGGTCGAGGAGATGAAGGAGGAGAAGCGGGCAGACCGAGCGATGGAGGCAGAACTGGAGAGGTCTATAGATGCAGAGAGTCAAGCGATTTTGGAGGCTGAAGATGACGATTTCGATGCTGATGCTGCTGAGATTCTTAAGGAGATCGAGCAGGAGAGGGAGCAGAAAAAGGTCGAGGCGAGATCGCAAAGGGCAAAATTGCGACAGAGGAGAGCTCCATCTGCAAACCCGCTGCAAGAAGAGGATGCTCCAAAGCCACAACCGTTTCATCAATCTGCCACAAACCACATGTCGAACGACTCCGGCACCAACTCTTCAGGAGAGGATGCAAGCTCTTTCGAAACCCCAGAGTCACTCTCCCCCTCCGACCTCGCCGCCCTCGCAGACTACGCAGCCGAATCTCGTGCTGACCAGCTAAACAGCCAATCCCTGTCCCGACTATCGGGCCACTCAGCGAAGATAAGGATGCGGAGGGGGGAGAACAAATTCGAAGAGCCCGAGAAGGAGAAATGGAGGGCCGGGATTGAGAGAAGGAAAGCTGAGGGGAGGGCTGAGAAGAAGGGAAGGAATGGCAGGAGATCATTCAGAGATCGTGGTACATCAAGGTAGGTGGGAATTGAAAGCTTTATAATAAGCACAGATGTTATTTAAGTCCAACACACTGTACTGAAATCACTGGCGGGTGGTGTTTTGGCCGAGCCGTCTACATCAACCAACCCGTTTCGCCATTTGGGGGGAAAGGGGGGGGGATGGCTACGTAACTTACCAACCGTACTTACTCCCAGCATTAAAGAACCCGGATCCGATCAGAAAACATTTTGAAGTTATAGATGACTAGAGCTCTCTCTCTCTCTCTGTCACGAGAGCCGAGACAAGGGTATTCAGGATATACGATAGATCAACAGATCAATCAATCAATCAATCACCAGTCATAGTTGTGGGTGGTGATGGCAGTAATTTTCCCCACTTCTCATCCACCTACCCACCCATGTACGTACTCACTCAGAGAGAAAAGGAGAGAGACAGAGAGACAGAGTGATCCATCATCCCAAGTCGTTTTTACATATCAGCATTTTCCTAGGCTGCTACGTGGGCCGGGTTGGGCCCGGAGCTAGGTGACGGAAATAGTGGGACTTCCCGCCCTGGAGCACTCTATTACTTCTATCTTCAAAATGGTATAGGAAGACCATTTCGCTCATTTACAGCAGCTACTCTTTTGGGCATCGTAGCAATTGCCTTATTGATCTCCTCCAGAGTTATTTTATCCCATTCCTCCTCAATTGCCCGCCGCAGCTCCTCTGGATCAGTAATAAGGCCTCGATTCTTTAGCCTCTGCTTCAACAACCTCCAGATACTCTCAATAGGGTTCAAATCTGGCGATTCTGGGCAATTAGCTTCCCATTGGATCCCTAGACGAGCTTTGGCCTTTTTGACTTTGTTTTCGGCCTTGCCACGAGTGCCATGCGCATTATCATTATCCTCTAGAAGTATCCAATCCTTATCCCAATTGGGAGT
Organism: Endocarpon pusillum Z07020; assembly: GCF_000464535.1. Classification (NCBI taxonomy): domain Eukaryota; kingdom Fungi; phylum Ascomycota; class Eurotiomycetes; order Verrucariales; family Verrucariaceae; genus Endocarpon; species Endocarpon pusillum. Next base: position 114,732 of record NW_006916494.1, on the reverse strand, counting down.
GATAACTTCTTCTAAAAAAACGAGATAATCAGCTTGTGTAAGCCGTCCGCCACCCCCTGCGCCTGTGTAGAAGTGTAGAGGACTCTTGTAATTCCATCCAATGTACGCAAATACATACTAAATTTAGTTGCGCCGTTTCAATCGAAATTGGATCTTGGAAGGAGCATTTCGCGCTTCTGTACTGCGTTGACGATGTACTATAGCTTGACGTTATAAGCCACATACAAAATGACACTCGTCGCTGTATTTGTACTGCTTAAATTTCTCTAAATTCTAATGTTAACGTTCAAATCCCTATATTTTGCGTATCTTAACATTTTTAGAATGAATGTATTTTTTCTGCTGCGCCCTATAGGTGCCTACTCCAAATTGAGCTATATTTCGTTGAATTGCACGTTCAGATCCTTGAGCTAGGCTAATAGAGCTTGCTATAGCATAATGAGAGGCAGATGCAGCGCGAAATAAGCTATCTTCAACCGTCTCAATAGCCTCACATTGATGAGGCTCTAAGGCAGGTTTTCGACCACGATTATGAACGCTATTGCTACAGCGCGTAGATTGTGATTTAAGGATTCAATAGCCTGTTATTTTTGGTATACCAAGTGATTCAAATAGCTTTTTTCGAGGTAGTTTGCCTGCTGTAGCCTGCGCGGCGCAAAGAAGTCGCGTACGCCGTGGAGTATCAACTATCGTATTTGGCTCACGTGGAGGCTCTGTGGGTATCGAAATCGACGAATCAGGCTGTCGACAGTTTTTTCGAGTAGTTTTGCGATATTTAGCCATTTTTTAACTGATTTGAATAACAATTGATGGAATAATAGAAAATAGAAAAAAGGGGGTTGTTTTGAGGGTGGGCGGGAAGTCCCACTATTTCCGTCACCTAGCTCCGGCCTTCGGGCCGAAGGGCCGAAGCAGTACACCCCGTGGCGGATCCCTGGGGTTGCCTAGAATGTGGTGACGCTTCAGGTGGGGTACTTGATGGTTCCCCCCCCACACGTATATACGCACAGGGGGCTATGAATAACGTGTGGCCTGGCCATTGCTGTGCAGAAGGCCAGCGTTGAGTTCTTAACTGCTTGATACCAAGGTGCGGTTGCCCATTGTTTTCTTTAGAGATCCTGCAAATCCCCTGCGCAGCCCCGTGCGCAGATACTTACCCACTACATAACTTAGACTCCCGCCGCCCTTCACATCACGGGCATTTCTTTAAAAGACATTAGTCTTATCTTTTCTTGTTCCGTTCCTCTGTCCATCTCTTTCTATCTTCTTTTAGCTTCTTTGCAACCGGATGCTCACTGGTGCTAATCTTCTCTAATACATCTAGCGCCTCGTCCACTGCTCTATTACACTCCTCGAATTTACCCAGTGCGTTATATGCCGCAGCCAGCTCCACCAGCGAACCCACTCTATCCGGATGATACTGTCCTCTACCCTGAAGAAGATTGCGCTGGCGTTCTGTAACATCGACGAGGTACCGTTCGGCCTCTTCCCATCTTTGTTGCCGCACTAATATCTTTCCGAGATGGTAGCGGCCCCAAAGACAACCCATATGATCGCTACCTAGATTGCGCTCAGCGATTGGTAAAGCCAATAGGATCAATTCTTCGGCGCCTCTAAGATTGCCTAGCCCGCTTTTGACGAGAGCCAGGTTCACCATGGCGAGGAGCGTATACGCGTGCTCTCTACCTAAATTTTCTTTCCGGGTCTCGAACACTTGAATCATCATTTCGTGGGCATCCTCCAAATGGTTCTGATCGCCGCTTTGTACAGCAGCCGCACAGAGGTTTTCGCATGCTTTGAGAGTGCGCGAATGATCGTGCCCGTGTACCTTTTTCATTCCATCTACGGCTGTTAGATGCAGTTCCCGAGCTCGCTTAATGGACTCATCGGTGTAGAACATCAGGACCGTTCGCCCGAGATCATCGATCGCATTGAGAGTGTCTTCGTGGTAAAGACCATGACGTTCAGTCAAGGCGGTAACAGCCTCTTCCTGTAACTTCTTCGCGTCGCTATGACGACCCTGCAAAAATCGAGACTCTCCAAGTTTGCACTTCGCAACCAGTGTATCGTGGTGATCAGCACCCATATGGGTGGTGCAAGCGTCCAGGACTTGTTTTTGCAAGGCGGCAGCATCATCGCTCTGGCCAAGGTGGAACAGAGTATCCGATAGCACTAGCATGATGCGACGGGTATTAGCATGTTCCAAGCCCAAAACTTGCATTGTGAAGTCTTTAACAGCCAATTGTAATCTCTTTGCTTCCTCCCAGTGTCCATTCTGGGCGTAAACGAGGCTGAACTTCGCATACATAAGTGCTTTCTCTCCGTTGAAGCCACCCTCGAATATAGGCCATGGTTTCATCCGAGCCATGCGTTTGTCTCTCATGCGCTGCTCTATCGACGCCTGACATTGACGTACATGGTCGACGTGGGGTAAGAGGTATGTTCGCATATGTTCCTCCTCCCTAGTGTTGCCGAGAGGTGGGATCAAAATGCAACTGGAAAGCAGCACTGCCGCAGCTTCCGACCAGACACCCTGCTCCGCGATGCTCATATCAGGTCTTTCACGCGCCCACTTGTGCACAAGTGGGTGAATGGAGTAACTGTCAATCTTCTCGCTGTGTGTGACCAATGAGAACTGTGCGAGCTGCCGTAGAGCGGCGCGTAAACGATCTGGGTCAAATTCCTTTGATTCCCGGCCATCGCGGATAACCTTTGTCATTAGCTGGATAGTTCCGGAAAGAAGAAAATTGAGAGGCGAGTGAAACGTACACTAGGTAAAACATGTGGGCTTCGATTCTTGTAAATGAAGGCGAGGATGGCAGACATAGTCTTCTTCCACCATGTTGGCCAGTCAGGCGGCGGACTAGCAGCTCTTATCTGCGCTTCCTTCTTTTTGTTCTCCTCATGCTGCATACTCTCCACCTTTGAATTCGTCACCGCTTTTTTCATGATATCGAAGTTTATATTCTGGTTGTGCAAGAATGCGAAAGTGTTAAGTAATTGCAGCGCATCCCTAGAAGCCTCAGTATCTCGGGCTTCTATAGCTCGTCGATTTAACTCAAAGGTTGCGAAGACACTCAAATCGTCGGCGGTGTCTCGTACCTTCACGGCTTGCCTTCCTTGTCTCGTCTTCTTCCATTGCCGTTCATAGAAGTCCAGGTATTCGTGAAGCTTGCAGTAGCCTTGACGGATTGTTCTGCCTGCTTGAGTGATTGCTAGCGCGAGATATCCAAGTGTTTTCGCAATAGTCGTAGCAATATTGGATATAGTGGAATCCCACGGCTTTACTTGTCCAGCAGCTCTGAGAAGTAAACAGCTCGCATCATCGTTCTTTAACCCTTGAAATTCGAAGAACCCATTACCGACGGTTCCATATGATTTGTTGAGCGGGTCCCGGGTCGTAATCAGGATGTGACCCCGATTTCCTCGTGGAAAATATTCTTCAAGCTTGAGGTCAGGGTCGTCAGCGTTATCAATAATGAGTAACCAAGGTTCATTAAGGTTTGACAACCAATTGAGTGCGGCATTTTCATTGGCCCCTACCCCCCCAATGATTGACACATTCTGGGAGAAGGTTTGTTTGAGCCGTTGTCGGCTGCTTCCGTCAACCCAAAAGATGCCCCAGAAGCTGGGCGCGATGAGTTAGCATAACCAAAGAGCGACGGAGGCTAGGGTAGACCTACTAGTCCCTGTTATCCTCGGCAAACTTGCAACAGAATTGTGTCTTTCCTGATCCTCCAACGCCATATATTACAAAGCGTTTCTGCTTTGCGTGTGTCTTTTCGGGTGACATGTCCCGTCTTTCGTAGTCCTTGGTCAACAGCCAGTTATTCAACTGCTCCGCCTGGTCTGTTCGGCCGGTATAGAATTGATCTACGGGCTTGGGTGTATCAAAATGCTTGTTTGTCATCGATGTAGTATGCGTGACGCTGTTTCCGAAGATATTGATTGATGTGCGGATCTGGTTAAGCACTGACAAAGATACCAACGTGAAGTCGGTATATACTGCGGAGCCTGCTATGCTTTCATATGGGGGCAATGCTGTGTCTTGCATATGCTCCAGTTGGCTTTCGAGCCCCCTGACTAACGTGCCCAGCTGTTCGAGCTGTGACTTCTGGTCCTCACGATTCTCACGAGTCGAACGCCTAGATGCGCGTCAGAATGGATGCTGGAAGTAGCCAGAATGGCACATGGAATAGCTCACATGGAAATGCAACTGAGCCACATCTGCAGGCCTCCGTGACAAGTCCCAATTTGGTCCCTGAGCCCAGAGATGATGCCGTCCTTGGTTCGTTTGCGATGTTGTTTGATCAAGGCATCTCGTTTCCCACTGACCATTCGTTTCTCCCCGTAGATATGCCTTACGGAAACTTCGAGCTTTTGGGTAAGCTTCTGGCCATTCTTGAGCGTCTGTCCCGTGTTGAACCACAGCATCTTTTCCTCCTCTCCTAAGGCGTCATTATTGACATTCCTAAGGAACTCTTGTTCCAACTGCCCATGTACTACCATCAACCCCTCAACCTCGTTGATTAAACCTTCGATATCATCGTCGATGGTCTCAGCAGCCATCTTGACGGCCTTGAGATAGTTGATCACCCGGAAAGAAACTTCAGCGATGCTGACTCCTCCGACGAGAAATGACACTGGATCAGCCATGTCTCGGTGCTATCTTCTGTTTTCTTCATTTGGCACTCGCCAGGTGTCGAATACCTGCTCGATTAAACATAGGCGATAGCATTCCCTCGCCTATGCCCATATTGAAGACGTTGAGGATGAAGTCCAAGCGCTTTTCTCGGATGTGCAGCGTTCTATTAGGCTTAGAGAATGTCAGAATACCATCTGGGTGGAGGGATAACCCCGCAGTAAGGCTGAAACTTTGAATTGCGTACATCAACCATATTTTTTAGCGTATTACGCGTTTCCATTCTCCAACCAATTAAAACAACCTCTCACCATGCCTTGACGCAATATTTTATGAGTGAGAAATGGTGATAGGCGCCAAGGGCATGAACCAAAGCTCAATCTAAAAGGCAAAATTAACGGTGGAAATACAAGTAGAGAAAATTACTCAAGGGTAACTAGACTGCTTTAAAATTGCAGTTCAACTGTTTAAGCCACCTATCAACGTATTTCTAAATGTCTTGAGACTCCTGACGGTCGCAGCAGTCCTAGAGACGCCTGATGAAACCAGATGAATAAAATATACTCCGTACACAAGCTTCATCGGCAAATTTGCAACCAGCTCGGGAAACGGGACCGAAGCTTGGCGCCAAAATTCATGACAGTTCTCAGATTCCTGCTCTTCTACGGAGTACAGAGCTATTCAATAGGGGATAGGGCGCCCATTCCTCTCGTTCAGGATGGCAACCCTCTGTAGCATCGTTGAGATAGCCTTATTGATCTTCTCGATGGTTATTTTATCCTATTCCTCCTGGATGGCTCGGCGCAGGATAGCTTCTTCGAAAATGACCCCCTTAGACTTCAATCTCTGCTTTATTATCCTCCAAATTGTCTCAATAGGATTAATATCAAGGGAATTGGCCGGATTCGTTTCCCATCGGATATAAAGACGGGCCTTGAGTACTTTGACCTTATTAGGACCCTTGCCTTTAGTACCATGAGGCCTATCATTATCCTCAATCAGAGTATAATTTGTATCTTATTCTAGAGCGACGATTTGTTCAGAATAATCATAATCAGACTGAATAAGACGTCTCCTCATGCCGAAACCTATATAGAAATAAAGCTAATCTTTGAGATTCCAGCTAATAAGTGTATACACATAAATAATTTGATTTTGACGCTTGAGCTTAATTTGGGTTGTTGAAAGAGCATTTGGAGCTTTAGTACAGAGTCGTGCTTCAAAAGTTATTGATATACGCTAACTAGGATGAAGAAAGGCTAGCTGTTTTCGAGGTAGTTTCATGCTAGTTTCTACTTAGGATGTCGGAGCTGCTAATTAGCCCAATGCCTGACGCTTAACAGATATAGGTTCTGAGTCACGCCTTACAGCCTGAAATAAGGCCGAGAGGCCCTAAAGATCTCTAGAAAAATTATGGGCGCTATTAGGGGTCACTACAAGGCTGCTTCTCCATAGAGCACGAACTACGCAGCACTAAGGTCAGCTAGAGTTTGCTAGTGACGCTCTAGTTTTAGCGTATATCAATGACTTTTAAAGCACGACTCCGTACTAGGTCGACAATGAATATGAGTCTGTCGCTGTAGGCAAGTGGCAAGATAGGTTTCATCACATCATCAATACATCTTAAATATTATTTGATCTTGTTTAACGTCCGTTTCGGTCTCCAATGGGCCGTGCAGACAGTTAGGCTAATTTAGGAAAAACCCTCAAAACCTGGTGGTTGATGCGCAGCGCTTGAGGGTTGTATGCGTTCACACATGTCAAGGGTCCTCCCAAGATTGCTGGTTCTTAGGGCTTGCCTAACATCCACACACACTCCAGGGCAGTCGAGTTGCCGGATTGTCCCTGTAAAACCTTACACCAAGGCCTGATATTGGTAGGCAAACCGCGGTCATTCACAGAGAAATGGTTGATGCTCACAGGTCACCGCGTGTGATTCCTGATTGTTGTGTTTCGCCTGCGATACACGCGTAGACTCCTTATATCAGAACCACGTTTTAAATGTTTTAGTATTATCTATAATGTGTATTAAGCCACTACAGGGTTGTCTTCTCAAATTTTGTCTGTCCTCTTCATTCCTTTGTGTAATCGTTGGCCCGTATTAAATTGACTCGGTGGACTATTACGCCTTGTCTGTAACGCTCGATGGTAAGGGGCCGCCGGGATGTAGTAGAGATCCTTATCTCTCTCAGAACCCACAAAGTATCCAAATTTTCCAAGTCGCCATTGCTGTTAGGTGTCCTCTTTAATTATTGCGGTCGTAAAAACAGGCTGCCCACACCTGATCTTAAGTGGTTCTTTCTGCATCCCCGCCGTCCCTTTGTTAGAATCAGGGAGGTGGCTCACATTTCGTTGACGTCGTACGAGCGATGTTGTCTACGTAGGTAGCTAGGTAGTTGTCGTAAAAGTTTGTTCAGAGGGTGGACCGAGTGCGCTCGGTTGACGATTCGGTGAGCCAAACCATCTGCGGTGCGTTTCTGCGTTGGCCTGCTATTTGACGATAGCAGTTTCCAGGCGCTCTCACGAGGAGGTGCAGAATTCGTCTTCAGCGCCCCTACTTCTTAAATATATCTAATCTCTAATATCAACGTTCAAATTCCTATATAATTCGGGCGTCAATATGCGATTGTGAGAGCATCTTTTTTGAACGGCTATATACGTTTTCACACCATGATTTTTTATATTCCTTTGAATTGCGCGTTCAGATCCATTAGCTACGCTAATAGTCTTCGCAACCCTAAAGTGACTAGACGAGGCAAAGCCAAAATTCGCATCTTCAACAGTCTTGATAGCATCGGCCTCGTGAGGAGCTAGAACTGACTTTCGGCCTCAATAATAGAGTTTCTGACTACGGCGCGTGGTTCCTTCTTTGATGATTTTATAGCCTGTCCGATTAGCTACATTATGGATTTTGAATAATTGTGTATGAGACAGTTTGCCTGCCGTGGCACGCGCGTTGGCGAGAAGGCGCGTTCGACGTAGTGTCAAGGATGGTTTTCGACGCTCGGGGAGCCGCGGGAGAAGGAGGATCCGACAAAGGAGGCTTTCGGCAGACGCGGCGTCTGTTTGCCCGTTCAGGATCCATCGTAGCCTTGATTAGAGTGAGTGGTTATAGTAATAACGGTTTGAAGGAAGGGGGGGGGGGATGGAATGGGACTTGAGAACTGCCATAAAATTTGGCGCCAAGATTCGGGCCGAAAGCAACAAAAGCGTAGACCTGCATAGAATGGCTAATTATTGTCAGTCGAGGACGGTCACTCCCTCAGCTACCCGCAATTCTATGAGTTACGAAGTCCAACATGTCATGCGTAGAAATATCGGGCTGGATGAGCCCCAGGTTGCTGCTTATCACCATAGCCATATTTAGCCTTGTGGGCTATCGAGTCTGGAAACGCCAGGTTCAAAGACAGGTAAGGAGAAGAACAGATCCACGTTGTACAAGATAAGTAACGCAATATAGGAAGAAGACCAATATGCAGCGCGAATGGGATGTAAAGCTCCGCGAAAATGGGCAGCAAAATGGCCGCAAGGCTTGGATATGCTTCTTCAGGTCGCCAAGCATGCAAGGTCTCAGACAATTCTGCAGTTCTTTCTTGAAGTGGTGGAGTCGAGCGGGACGACACATGAGCAGCAGCTTCGTAAGAAAATTCCTTGATGTTCATGGCGACGAATTTGGACACCGTTGAGGGTTACAGACCAGCAAGAAAGAGAGACAGAAGGGCTTCTAAGTTGGGGAGATTATTCAAGCTACCTTATCACAAGCTTCACCATATATTGAGATGGTACTAGAGATGTTCAAGCCCTCGGCTCTTTCTTAATAAACTAGAGCCCTAGAGCCTAGAGCGTGCCCTAACTTTTGTTCTTTTTGGCGTTGTTACGGTTTTGACAAGGGTACGCGCTGACATAGTACAGTTGGGCTGCGAGGAATCAATACGGTCGAACCACGCAATATCGAAGAGATTCTCTCTAATCAGTTTGAAGGTTACAAGACCTCCCATCCTATCGCACGCTGGACGCATCGCTAACTTTGGCGGGAAGACTTCGGCCTTGGACTTCGGCCCAAGCACTTTGCACCACTGATGGGGAGCGGCATATTCACCCAAGATGGCGCAGCATGGAAGCACTCACGTGCCCTCCTCCGTCCCCAATTCGCATCTAATCGCTACCAAAATTTCGAGGAGATGAAAAAGTGCGTGGAAAGCTTGATAAGTAACATCCCTGCAGATGGGATCGTTGATCTGCAGCCACTTTTCTTTCGACTGACGTTCGACACTACTACATTCCTTCTGTTTGGTGAGACGCTGAGTTCGTTGCAAAGCAGCGAGATTGCGGGACAGGAATCTGAATTTGCAAAAGCGTTCAATCTCGGCCAGGAGTACCTTTCTCATCGTGGCCGGCTGGGCGAATTCTATTGGCTTGCAAATACCCCAGAGTTCCGCCGCGCGTGTAAGACTTCTCATCATTTCGTTGATCAAGCGATCCAAAGAGCGCTGGACGCTGCCGATGCGCCACAGTCCGAAAACTCAATCCTGGAGGTGAAGAAGCAATATGTATTCATTAATGCCCTTATCCAAGAGACACGGGACAAGAAGGAACTCCGTGACCAATGCCTGAATGTTCTGTTGGCGGGCAGAGATACGACTGCATGCTGTCTCACATGGACATTAAGACTTCTAGCTCGACATCCCCAGGTCTTGGGCAAGCTGCGCACAGAGATCGAATCAATTACTGGTCTAGGGGAAGAGGCAACCCCCCCTACTCGTGAGCTTTTAAGGAAGATGCGGTACCTCGATCTTATTCTCAAAGAAGTCCTCCGGCTCTATCCATCCGTTCCCGTCAATTCCCGCGCAGCGCTGAAAGCCACCACGCTTCCTGTTGGTGGGGGTCCAGACGGCCAGTCTCCAATCCTCATCAGAAAAGGAGAAGCAGTTGGGTACTGCGTATATGCCATGCACCGGCGCACGGATGTATTTGGAAAAGACGCACTCGAATTTCGGCCTGAGCGCTGGGAAGACGGTGAGCTGTTACGGGATGTAGGGTATGGGTATCTTCCGTTCAATGGAGGGCCACGAATATGCTTGGGGCAGGACTTCGCTCTTCTAGAAGCGGGTTATACTGTTGCTAGACTTGTCCAGCGCTTCCCATTCATTACTGTACCAGTTGGCGTTCCGCCTGTAGAGCTTGGCAAGGAGAAGCAGATATTGACACTTGTGGTCGCTTCTGGAGATGGTTGTATGGTGCAAATGCGCCGAGGCAACTGAGACAACCCCAAACTAGCATTTGCGGTCAATTGCAGAACTTGATTTTGTCTCTCATTCTCCTGGGTACGGCTCAATGACGTCTCCTCCGATGTACTAACTGGAGCAGATTAGAAAAATGCGTTGAATTACGCCCACTTCAAAATCTGAGGAGTACACCTTATGGTTCCAAGCTCTAACGTTGTGGTATGATCGAAATAGATGCAGATCTGATCTGCCCAAATGAGAAACTCCCTATCTTGACGCTTCTTCTTAATCAACGCATGTCTCAGACGCTTAGAAACATTACATCGAACTCCATTTACGAATAAGGTTGCTTCAACCTCGAGAATTTTCCACACATTATGACAGGACTGTACGGAGTAATGACTTGATATAAAAAGCACTCTTTGTACGAATGGGTAATACTCAATTGGCTTGTGCGCAGTTATGCTTCTAGTACCTCATCATCTATAATATCGCCAGTTAAAGAAGTCTCTTGTACACTCTCTGTTTCTGTTGGTTCCCCAATCCTGATTCCCATTCTCTACTGTACTTACTGTATTATACAACCTTCCCCTTCCCCCTTCCTCCCCATTCTTTCTATCCACCAACTCAGCAGAGCCATACCAACCACGTACAACCCCACCATCGATCCGATCTGATCGCTATCGAATCCCTGACATCCTAGCATCCCAGCATGGATTTCTAGATAATCCCCAGTCTTTCGTCTTCATTCTTCATAGTCTAAATCCTCCTCTTTTTATCGTCAGTTATCTCACAAAACCTTATCTGATCAACCTCGACCGGCATAGTTGGGATAGTTGGATGTTGGGTCCTGGGATCCATTCGGTAGGGGGGTTTGTTGGCTTTGGTTTAGACTCTCGTGAAGTGATCAAAGTGGATGGGGAGGGATTGGAACAGGGGGACTTAGAGACAGCGGCAGGGGATTGGGAGGATTGTTTACCCTGACGCATGGCTACCTTGGATGTATAAGTGGGTGGGGAGATGGGCGTGAGGGAGATATTTGAAGGGGGCGGGGAGATCGGAGGACAGGGGAGGGTGATAGTGACAGGTAAGGGAACATTATATAGGTGAACTCTGGACCTAAGACGGAGGGAGAGAGTAGCGAAAGGACCAGGGACCTTCATTATCTAAACATGTCTTATTTGTAGCTCTATTAGGCAGTATTCTAAAGAAACAGCTCTGATCTTTGGTGCTGTAAGAGGTGGTAGAGCTTCACAGCAAGTACTTAGCACCGAACAAGACCTCAGCCTAAGCGCCATCACTAGGTATCCGTTCCAGAACATCGTTCCATCCGCCGCCCAACGAGATCATCCACCATCAAGCCTGCTTTCCCTATGTGCAGCCAGCTCAGCGCCTCGAATAGCGAAGCAGCGTAATTCGCCAAGCCATGGCCCCCAGCGTGCCCGTCATCGTTGACATTGCATTTAGCGATCCTCAAACTTGAAAGTTCCCCACCGTCGCATCAATTCGCCACTCCCATTGGAGCTTGACCCCAGATCACAGTCACCCCGAGATAAGACTCTAAGCGGGAACAGGCCGTTTCACCGTCTTCCGCCATGATTCAATCGAAAGCGGACTGACAAGTGCGTTTGCCGTAGCGGACGCCAGAGCAACCGGAGCTCGATGATGAGACCTCCTGGTCGAACTGGATCGGTGAGATGGTGGCTTGATGGTTGAGGAAGCGCTTGATGGAGCCGGTCTACCGGTGTCGGGCTTTGAAGCATGAGAGGGTGGTTTGGAAGATGCGTGAGAGGGTGCGTTGGACGGAGCGTGGGATCCTGTGTGGGAGGGAGGAGGGAGGGCGCCGCTCATGGGTGCAGCTTGCGCTGCTGGTTCTGCCGAGTTGTGAGAGGGAGTTTGAGACGGAGCGTTGGACCCTGCCTGTGATGGCGGAGCTGGCACATCATTCATCGTTGCCGCAGGAAGCGTTGCTTTTGCAATGCTTTGTGCGAGGCTGTGAGCTCGTTTGATTGCTTCTTCTCGAACGGAACCTGCGTCCTTGGCAGGCACAGATTTGACGGACTCGGAATTGCTAGCATTGTTCTTAGCTTCTGCCTTGGTTTGCTGTCCACCATTGTACACATTGACGTGTACTTCTTGATTGACTGTAGGGTTTGCTGATTGAGGTTGTTTCAGGATTGATCTTGGTTTGCTTTCCTCGGCCTTCTTTGCAGGTTGCTGCTTGCTAGATTCGGAAAGATCACGATACTCCTGTCGTCGAGTGCGTTCTTCGAAATCAGATAGAGCTTCTTTATGATGTTTCGAAATCGGTCCCTTCTTTGGCTCAAACTTGTGCACACTTTTCTCGTGGATTACGCTACCGATAGGCGGGGACTTTTGAGCTTCCGGACTAGCAGGAGGTGGCTGCTTCTGCTCCGGTTGCGGTGGTGCAGGGGTAGCAGGTTGGCCTGTAGCGGGAGCTGCGGGAGCTGGAGGAAGCGGCAACATATAAGGTCCTGGAGGCATAGGAGCGGGAGGAAGCATTGGAACAGGAGGACCCGGCATCGGAAACAGAGCAGGCGGTGCGGGTTGGGGAACAGTCGGTGGTGGGAAATAGAATGGTACCGGAGGAGCTGGTGCCAAAGGAGGGGGCGGGAGGACCGTGATTGGATTCGGGGGCGGAAAGGGATTGAGGAAGACAGGAATAGGGACTGGCTGACAGACGTGACGAGTCGTACGCTGTGCATCAGCAAGCAGCCGGTTACGGAAGGCGCAGTCCTTGTTGTTACACATCCATGGTGGTTGATGCATGATGAGGCCGAAGACACCCAGTGACTGGGAAACGGAAGGCAAGGATGTTCCGGGACACGTAAAGATGAGTTGAGCCAGAGAGGTGTTCAGTCAGTTGAGCATAATAAGAATAGTCTGGAAGCGGTGAGCGGAAGTAAACAATGACTCAGGCTGGGCTGCCGACGGATAGAATATTCTCAAATGCAAACGCGAAGATGGTGACTGCTTCAGAACAGTCAGACGTGTGACGTGTGACGTCTGACGCATCATGCTGTGATTGACTATTTCGACTTCTTCACCTCGGCCGTGTCACTTTGGCCCTCTACATACGGATGCTTGATGGTGAGACACCATATGTCCAAATAATCGCAAATGGTGGTGATAACATCGTAGACGAAGCTTCCATACACTCCAAGCCCCAGACCCAGGCAGAGGAAGACAAATGCGACTTGGTATACACCATCACCAAGAGCGCTTGGCCAAAGGCCTAATCGAGGTCCGATGCTGTCGATGACTCCCCAAGCAAGAGGTGCGATAAGAACGTTCTGATACGGGTATCTTGCTTTCGCGAGATGAGCAACAATCATCTGACCAACCGAATAGGCGTTGATCAGACCGACAAAGAAGATGAAAGGCACAAGATGATGATGGAGTATCGTTGGTTGTAGAGCAAGATATGCTGTGACCAGGACCCAGGTGACCCCGGCTGGTATCAGGCCTAGCAGAGCTCGAGCTGGATCTTGACCTCTCTCCTTGCGCACTTTCATCACGTTGATGGCACTTTCGAGGGTATTGAAGACGAGCACCATTCCACCATAGACCATGAACCATTCCTTCCATGCCATGTCATACAAAAGGTCCGGGATCAGCGCATTCTTCTCTAATCCTATCGTCTTCATCGCCGACTGTTGCCAGAAGCTTGCGCCGCCCTGCAGGTAGGTGATGAAAAAGACGATACATAGGGTCAAAACTCCTTCGACTGGTCCAGAGATGATGCCTAATGTCAGGGTGTGGGTGTGATATTCGTCCCAGGTTTGGATATAGAATGTAAACAGTGCTCCAAATAATATAAGGACTGTGATCCAGGACTGGCCGAGATTCATGGCACCTGCAAACAGGAGGACCTCGAGAGAAGTGTTACATGCGTCAACGCCTATGTTCAATCAGCTGATGCCCTCGCTAGACATAGTGGAACTGCCTACCATGGTCAAAAAGCTCTCCAAGGGGTCCGCTTTGATGTGTTCTGCGTGCTTGAGTGCCGTCGACCGCGTCGAAGGTTTGATAGAGGAAGAGCCCAAGTGCCCAGCTTGCATACACCCATGGTGGGCAGTCTGTGTCAAGGGTCGGGTTGTACCAGAGGAGCGTCAGGAAATTGACGACGACAAAGCTGAAGCCGGTGAGTGTGATCTGATAGCATGTGAGCAGTATGTTGGAGAGGAGAAGGGATACGATTGTACCAGATTAGGTCTGAAAGTGCAACATGGTTAGTCTACATATTGTGAATTGGTAGATAGGCATCAACTTACGCCATAGACATGGGAAAGCATTTGATGGCGACATTAGTGTAGAATGGCTTCAGTATGTATTTTGATACCAAGGAGTGGTCGACTCCAGAGTATTTGTATTCATGGAGCTTCTCCAGATTGCGCTGGCGAATGTACACCATGTTTGAGTAGTTGTCCTATAATCCAGATGATGGAGACGTGTCTCAAGAATCAACACAGGAAGCAAATGAGTTGACCGGCGTGATGAAGTAGTCAGTCCAAGTACCATGGGATCGTGATCGTGATTGTGATTGTGATTGACATGCAAGCCGCTGAACCTGTTCCTGATCTGCAAAACAAGAAACAGAGACGTCATTCTCGCCAAGTCAACAAAAATCTGCCCCAGGCTCACCCCGGTCTCACCCAGACCAGGGGTGAGCTGCAGGTATTACTTACCCGGGGCCAATTACCCGCAGGCAGTAGCCTTGGGGCCAATCATCCACCTATCTGCAACGACTAATCACTTACTACGTACTAGTACTCCGTACAGCTGAGGAGTCAGCGGATTGTGGCTGGAGGTCAACATCCACGAGTCTTTAGAGTGGAAGCTGGTTTCGCTAAGGACTGTATTAATTCTTCGTTTCTTGAATTTCATAGCTGAACGCTTCAACCAAATTGATAGTAAAGCTGCCGTTAAACCTACTTGCTTTTTTCCCAACTCTTGGGAACATCTCGTGTGCCTCGTCCAATTTGCCTTGATCACGAGAGAGAAGGCCAAGATAATTGATTGTACCGAGAGTCGACGTGTCTTCAACCTTGCTTTCGACCAGTCTGTTTTCCGGCAAGATAACAGTACGCCAGAGACGGGAATGTCTTGCCCTGAACATCCGAACAATTTTCATGATCACCAATAACAACCCGCTAGCTGAAAAACAAAACCCGACCACGTAGACGGCCTTATCTCAGAGACTCAAAATACTCCTCCTCCTCTCTCTTTGCCCGCCTCTTCTTCTTCAATTCTGCATCTGTCTTTTTTTCTTCTTTCTTCAATCCTTCATACTTTCCCCATCCCTTGACGGCGTTATTGATACAAATCGCGCCAACACCCAAGCTAAGCAGATCCATCTTGAGACCTTTCGTTCTAGCTTTCTTCGCTGCCTCCGCGTCCATGGTTCCCTGTTGCATCTCCTGACGGCGGCCCATATGTGCCTTGGTCGCTTGGTAGATGTTGTTGGACGCGGCTACGGTCGTGACGCAGGCAAGGCCCGCATAAAGTAGCGTCTTGTTGCGCATCTTCCTGCGCTTGTCAATCTCGGCCAAGGCATCCAAAAAATCGTCATCCTTGGTCTTGTTTTGGGGGAATGTCAAGGCGCGCTGGTGCGGGTTGTAGGGCTGTATCTCGTCGTAGTCGCTGAAGCTAGCTCGGCTTGACCTGCGGCTGTACGTAGATGCGGGAGATGGCAAAGGTGACTGGAGAGCTACAAGTCGTCGTTAGAAGGGAGCTTCATCGTGCAACAGAGGTTTCTGGTTGTTCGACATGTGCCCACGTACCTCTGCTATGAGAAACAGGCGCTTGGTCTAATTTCAGGCATGACTTCCTTGGCTTGTCTCTGTACTCTTCGTGCTTATAATCCTGCATGGGGAGATGCGGCAGTGGCTGGCGACGCTCCTGGTCGTAGTGGCCGTCATAACTATTCCGGCGGGTGGAGGAATACCCAGGCCGGCTGGCATAAAAATATTCTGTATAGACAAGTCAGACGAGAGAAATGAGGAAGCGCTTCCCCACCCGGCACCGATTGCCGTCCCCAACACTCCCCTGCCCAAGACTCGGCTGCCCAAAACTCGGAAGATTAAACTCACCTCTCTCATCCTGATCATAAGACATGATAGACCAAATTCCTGCAGTAATCGACAAGAAAGACGAAAGAGTGACCCCGGGACAAAGGAAAGAACAGGAGAAAGGATAGATGGGTTGGGGGAAGGAATGCGGGACTGGTAAGGCGGGACTCGAGTAACACATTGATACAGCTTTCGGGGCCAAAACGGATCTAACTACTCGTTGACACTAGTTAGACTGATGGTACGGAGTCGTGCACCAGAAGTTGTGCAAGTACGCTAAGAGATAGCTTGCCAAGATGTATACTCTTGACTATTATGTCATTTGACTTCACCTCTATAAGCTTTAAGCCTGCTGACGCCTGAAGCAGTGGGGCATTAAAGGACCCTTAGCACCTAGGTGTCTGATTTCGAAGCTAAAGCGCCCTAGAATTGTGGTTGCTCAGGGGACATAGTAGTGGTATCTGCTACGACGTTTTAGGCTGAATATAGGCTTTAGCCCTAGAAATGATTGGAATGACATTACAAAAATGATGTTCTTCTTGGCACGCTATCACTTAGCGTACTTGCACAACTTTTGGCGCACGCCTCCGTAGATGCCACGACTACCTAAATTTAGTAAAATCTGTAACGGTTTGATCTTCAGATGACGCTACCTTTCCATGAAACACAACCGGTAACAGTATACGGAATACTCCATACTACGTACATCACTCCTTTCACCTTCCAGATCAACCAAGGCGAACGGCTTCTCTTCTCGCTTCGAGATGTTATCAAAAATACTTGGACCAAATTCACCTCGTCAAGAAAGTTAATCAGCATGATTATTGCGATCTGGGAGGATCGCTCGACGAATCTCAGGGCATAATATTTTTCTGGTCGAAATATATATGAGAGGGAGGATTGGGCGGCAATTCAGTCGAATGTGATGCCAATACTGCTACTAGCTGGTTTCCGGTCCGAATCTACCAACCCACGGCTCAGACCAGTCCGGTCCGAGCCCTAGAAAAGTAGGGACCAGCTCGCACCATTTAGCACCCCATGTGTACTCTGTACTAAATGGTACATTGAAGCTATTCTTCGTAACTTAAAGGCGAGGCTGGACGCAATGCCGATCATATTTCAATAATGGCGGATTTGTTGCCTTTTCCGTGACAAACTGACCGGGCCGATGTCTGCTTGGAGAATGGGTCGTGGGCTGTTCGAATTGACAACCTAACTGCTCTCGCTTCCAGAGCCCTGGCGCCCTGGCGCTCCTGCATTCGGCTCCACCTTGTTACGCGAGCGACCCCGGTGCCGCTTCCTTTGCTTTGCACGTGGATTTTCGCCCGGATCGCTTTCGTCGCTAGAACTTAATCGTGACGAGATCCAAGTCTTCTGCGGCCATGGCGCAGCAGCAGCAGCAGCAGCAGCAAAGGAGGAATCCTCGTCGTGGCTATCGTCGTCATCTGACTCGTCATCGCCAGCAGGGCCGCCCGAGAGACTCGAACTCTCGCTGGAGCTTGCAAAGGGGTCGGCTTTGACAAAGTCGAGGCTGGTGTCGGAAAGGTCGAGGTCTGAGGCATCATTGCTTAAGCTGGCTTCTGCGGGTTTGCTGCGCGGAGATATGGGCGGGGGAGACGCGAGCTTATCGGGCTCCTTCTCAGAGAGCAGGTCTTCCTCGCTGGACTCGAGGAGGTCTTGGATATCTGCTTTGGGAGGAGTGGAGGGTTCGGAAGACTGGTCTGGCAGCCTGGCCGGTCGTTTCTGTTTGGAAAGCAGAGCGGCTACAACTCTGGAATATTGAGACTTGGGGACCGTGACCGTGGCTATGCGCGATGGAGTGGGGTCTGCGTCAATTGCATCAAGGATTGATTTTGGTGTCCCAGATGTTCTGACTGTGACGAAGACTTTGAAAACACGGGATTCTTCTTCTGTAAGGTGCAGAAGACCTTGTAATAGGGCATCGTACTCTGGTCCCTTTTGGAGGTTGTCCAAGTTATCAATGATTAACCAGACGCAACGCGGCTCTGCTTCTTTACAGCAGCTGTGGAAAAGCTCCCACAATTCCTCCATATCCTCTTGTGCATCTTGGAAATGCTCCAGTGTGAATGGAAATGCCTTTCGGATAAACTTCTTGTGGTATTGTTGAAGAAGCTGCATGATAAGGGACTGAATAAACACCATTGGGGTCGACACCGGGCGGGAAGATGGATGGTTGCCACAGAAATGATACAAAATTGCTTTATCCTCGGTCTTTGGTGCATTCTGTACCAATCTAGCTGAGAACGCACTGCCCCAGTCGGCCAGGCCTGATCTTCGGAAAGTTTTGATCCAGAGCAGACTAGAACAACTCGCTTGAAGCTGGTCACGAACAGTGTCATTTCGAAAAAGGCCTATTATTGAGTGGATATCATAAATCGTAATATGTTTGAGACGAGCATTCAATTTCACGGTGTCGTTATCCGTGTCTTGAAGACGCGGAAAAGCCCTGTCACGGAATCTTTGAAGCCTCTTGGCTTTCGTCACCTGCTCTGCAAGGAATGTTGCGGTTGCGACTGGACAGGATCAGTCATGAAATGCGAAGGTGAAAGGAAGACTGACCACCATGCTGGATTGGTTCTCTCATTGCCTCTGCATATCCACCAGCTACCAAAGTTTCAGAAGCAGGAGAGCTTTCAGATTGCTGGGCGCCACTACGAGCCGCTCTGCCCCGGGTTGATTGAACCATGATCTGCTCGAATCTCGAGATCCAGTTCTTTTGGAAGCTCTCGAACGAGGCCTGGACTTCATTCCTCAATTCGAGCTTCAATTGTCGCCGAAGGTCAACCGTGTCTTGTCTCATCGACACGCGGAGTTGCTCGTTGCCCGCATCAATGGATTTGATCGTGTGTTCCATCTGCACTGTCAAAGCAAAGTGCCCTGCCTGGGCAATCTCCCGTATGTGCTTGAAGGCGGCCTCTGCTTGGGTTACGTAAGGTTGGAAGCGGGTCTCCCATCGAAAGCCAAAGGCTTTGACGGCAGAGGTCAGTTTGCTCTCTTTATAAAATTGAACCGCTTTGGCGAGGAACTTGGCGAACGCTGCGTAGGCCTCGCTCACAGCTTCAACCATCTTCGCTGTCGGATGAGATTTCATCAGCTGGTTGACCACACCGAATTCTTGACCGAACTGGATAATATAGTTTTCGACCGCTTGCTTGAGCTTGCTGTGATTTGTGTGCGCAACAAGCAACATTCGGATTGCCTAGATAGATGAGTACAAGGTTTGGTACACCAAAGACGCAGTCACCTACACCCCAAGCCAGCCCAGCATATTCTGGAGACTGGTTCATAACGACATCGAGCATTTTGGAATACTCGAGCGCCACAGTAGTGATTCGGGTAAGACCATCCATGCCTACGTCGTGTCCAGCCCTTTTGGACTTCCTTCTTCTGGAAGACTCGGCCAGTTTTTCGAGCTCTCCCACATCATGATTGATTTCGAAGAGATCGGTCCACTGTTGCTGGCTTGCTTCTTTCTCGTAATCTGAGACGCTGTTCTGGAGATAGACAGTCGACTGTTTCAGACTCCCTTGGTCACATATTTGCTCTGCCCATTCCTCTTTTACTCGTGGACCGAGATCTTCACTTTGAGTCCGAGCTCGCCCCAGTTTGCTTCTTTTGTCTGGGAAATCGGTCTCATTTTCAGATGGCGTTAGTAGAGGCGGCGAATAGAGAGATGTTTTTGACCTTAATTTTCTGTCAAAGACGTTCCCAAAAGATATTCTTTTCGTGTTCTTCACCGCCTTGGCATCGTCATTCGGCTTGTGCTCGATTTGAATTCGAGGCGTTACCGATGCTTCAACTTCACCGCTTGAGCTCTCCATCCTTGGTCACGAACGCCTGATCCAAATCGGAATTACACCTGTAGAGAAATTGGATTGGAAGAAAAGTATGAAGGTCAATCGCCTGACCATGACAGGGTCAGTCTGCCATTGTCTAAGCGGTGAAAGGTAATGGCAAGCAGCATTCAGACAGCTGTTCATCCGGACGAGAGGTATTACATGCAGCAGAAGGCAGAAATGGGGTCGTTATCCGTCTCGGTCACTCATGCATCCCTCTCTAACCGGCAAATCGACTATCGCATGGGGGAAGGGGGGGCCTGAAAGGACATACCCAACCCGCTGATAGACCAGCCTCGTGGCTGACAACTCACACTTTGGGGGCCCACCAAAGGCTGAACGTACTTTTTCCTGCCCAGCCGCTGAAGCTTTGCTCCCTGTGTTCTTTTCGTGCTTAGCTGCGAAACGCTTGTCCATTGCGCGCTGCGGATCATCTTTCCGTTGTCGTCAACACAAGCCATTTGATAGGCATTTCAGTCCTTTTCGTGCGGGAGCTGGCTTACCGGAGGAGACTGTTCTCTCTTCTGAATGCATACAATACACCTGATTGTTGTTCGGCATGACTTCTCCTCGAATGAATATTGAAGCCGAGGTGTCGAATTCTTCCTCAAGTGACTCGTCCAGAGAGGGTTTCTCACATGGCAAAGGGCATGAAGAGCTGCATTCAGCAGTTACCACGCCGTCCTCAACACCCAATATCTCCAGCGCCAAGTTTCTTCCTGCCGCTGTCACGGCAGAGATTGCTCCAAGCCTTGCATTCTGCCAACCGAAGCCGCCACCAGGACTCTACCGAGAGTCATCGAGTCGAATCCCGAGTGACAGTAGGGCACTGCATGCCTATCCAATCGCGGAGAGTACGAAGCATCAACCCCTGGATACACTATACAACATGATGAGGAGAAGACAAAACCAACCGAATCATATCTCACCTAGCCTAGTAGCTCCTCAGATCCCTTCTCTAACGTCTGATTCATCCGGTCTGCTAACCCACATTCAAGACCTGGAGAATAAGTTGGCTATATTGCAAGCAAAGGTTATGCAGACGACCGAAGAGCCATCAGGCACAAATATCGATCAACAGCACTTGCCAAACCACCGTGTGTCGGAGGGTGAACTTGTCGGTACTAATAGTTCTGACCCTTCCCAAATTAATCCTTGGATCGTGGAAATAAAGCGTTACAAGAAGCTAAACTACCGATTTGGATCGGCCGAGCTTTATGATGATAGCGAGTCCATCGAAGCCATTCGCGCTAAGGAAAGCGCAGCTAGAGGAGGAGGTTACATCTTGAATGTGTACCGCGAGTACGACTGGGAGGGAAATGCTCTCAACTCCAAGCTTGAAATCTGTTCTACGCCCCTGCTCGAAGTCATTCGAGATGTCATTGCATATTACCCTGGCCCGGAATTCGATCTTCTGCGATGGGAGGAGACCGCTGGGGATACCGTAACGTTTTCGGAGCCTTACATGATGTTGTTCACCCACCGGACTGAGCTGAATGACTGTCTACAACGGCCCGACATCCCTCAAGAGACTAAGAGTCACATTGGTCTGCTTCTTCAATTCTTGCGTGAAGATATGCCCAGGACGTCAGCTAAATTAGATGAAATCAAGGCCGGAACTTGCAAAAAGATCGCTTTCCACGATCTGTGGCTTCTTTATCCTCCGAACACACCGGTATATATTTCTGCGAATGGACAAGACCGGCAAATGGTGGTATATTCGCGCAACGTGCCCGAAAAGAATATGAAAGGACAATGGGGCGTTCTGAGTCTCTATTGCTGGAGCGCAAAATATGAAGGCGAACATCTAAACCGAGATTTTTATCCATGGGTGATCCAGCCATATCATGGGGAGAAAGCCCTCGATCATCTGGAACTAATACCCATGCAATATTTGCCAAACCAAGACGCAGTCCGCTCAAGGTTGATCGCAAGAGGCAACCGATATTTCCAGCTGAATCGCGGACCAGTCCTTCAGGATTATCAAGGAGACCACTTCCCAAGGGTCTTCAAAGATGTGAGTCTGATCATGGGAAGAAAGTTTCACAACATGTTTCGTTCGTGACGAGACTGAGGGGCTCGTCTGTCTTGTCCTTTGCTTACAATTTGCAAAGCACATCATCCCCATAGTTTAATCCATATTCATGTTTATGTTTTCGGAAAAATTCACAGTCTAGAGAATATGAACATCCACTAATGGAAATGCCAGGAGCCTATCCGCGTCATAGTCGACCAAGACACATACTGGCGAAAGCACGGGATTGAAGCGCCCAGGAACGATGATCCTTCCGAAGAGTACGGCTTCCCTAAAGGGGAGGATCTTCTGGAAGATTCGGAGGGCCATCCCCTTCAAAGAGCTTTGGTCTGTTGTTATCCTAAAGTCGGCATCTTCTCGATGCGTGACAAGGAGTGGGGTAAGTCTGTTCGGCGACCGAAACTGAGCTCGATATGCTTACCGTGTGTAGCCTCCGTTCGCGTCGATGATCTCCACCCCGTCAAATTCCGCGAGAAAGCCTTCAAAAGATTGGTCATCAAAGACGAATATAAGAAATTGATCATCGCCATGGTCCAAGCAAACATGATGGAAGACCCCGGCTTCACCGATATCGTAGGAGGCAAAGGCCGGGGCCTGACCGTCCTCCTCCATGGGCCCCCCGGAACTGGCAAAACACTGACCGCCGAATGCATCGCCGAGAAGCAGCAACGACCCCTCTACTCCGTCAGCTGCGGCGACTTGGGCACCGAGCCCTTCGAACTGGAAAAACGGCTCAAAGAAATCTTCAGCTACGCCGTCGCCTGGAAAGCCATCCTGCTCATGGACGAAGCCGACATCTTTCTGCAAGAACGCGACGTCCACAACGTCAGCCGAAACGCCTTAGTATCCATCTTCCTCCGGGAATTAGAGTACTTCGACGGCATCTTGTTCCTGACCACCAACCGTCCCGGCGACATCGACGAGGCCTTCCAGTCGCGCATCCACGTGTCGATTGGCCTAAAGGCCCTGGACACCGTCGAGCGCCGCAAAGTTTGGTCCATTTTCATCAGGGAGATGGACCTTTCGGACAAAGACAAGGCCGCTTTGATGACTCATGTGACGGACAAGTTCGACAACGACCGCCTGAACGGCCGTCAGATCCGGAATGCCATGCGTATCGCCATTGCGCTCGCGAACGTCAAGAAGGAGAAACTCACCCCGGATCACTTGGATCGCGTTATCAAGATCGGAAGGGAATTCTCGGATTACATGGAGGATTTGAATAAGATGAGTCAGGAGGACTATGCGGTTGCGTTGGGAAGGCGGGGGCCGACAGCAT
Organism: Endocarpon pusillum Z07020; assembly: GCF_000464535.1. Classification (NCBI taxonomy): domain Eukaryota; kingdom Fungi; phylum Ascomycota; class Eurotiomycetes; order Verrucariales; family Verrucariaceae; genus Endocarpon; species Endocarpon pusillum. The sequence goes on along the minus strand of NW_006916494.1, from coordinate 91,602 downwards.
AATGGAGGGGAAATTGTAAAAATATTCATGTGGAAAAATCCTGCCAGTAGCCGGCGCGGGCATCGATACGAGAAAACCTTCCCCCCTGTCAGGAATGGGAGAAACCTAATGAGCACTCAAAAATTGTGAAAGGATGGGCTGGATACGAAGTGAATTACTACATCTGCTTGGGACCGATCTGAACCAAATATCAAAAACTAGTTAATCTGAAGAGACCCAAAAACTCGGATCAACTTCTGTCTGCATTCTAATTTCTCTCTCATATTCCATAACTCTATCCACCACTCTGTCGTACAATTTTACATTTTTCTAATTGGTTGCTGTAAACGCGACGAGATATGAAAGGCTATACTCCGTAACTAATTAGTGAATAAACGCGCAGCCCCACTGAATCCTGCCAATCAGCGTCTCAAATGATGATCAAGTCTCAGCCTCTAAGCCGAAAGGTGATTTAGTCAGCTCTTTAATGATCTTAAGGTTGTAATGGCTGTCTGTCATTCATTCAGACCAGTTTTTAGGTATCTGCGTCATTGAATCTCGACAATCAATTGGAAAAATGTCAAATTTTACGATAGAGTCGTGGATATCAATACATTCCTAAGGATAGACACCTGTGTGCTGGCCGTCATTCTCTAGTCGGTGGCCTTTGAGATTCCCTAGCGTTGCAGCTCCTCTTCCCGACTAGTATTTCTCATACAATACCAAGAAATGCCATGAGCCATGTGGAGCGGGAATTCGATGACAAGAGATTCGAACCATGTTTGGGATCATAAGCATCTTTTAGAGGTTTGAGCTCAGGGGGATTTACCTGTGGCATATTCCTGCACACGGAGTGATGTAAGCAGTAGGTCATGATTGTGCGGGGGCAAGAACGAAATAGCTTCAATTCCTATCAGCGATCTGATGATTTCGTCGGTTTGCTCCTTTCTATGATAGTTGCAAGCAATACAGGCAGAAGCAAGCCTGTGAATGGACACGAAAATTTCCTTCCAAGGCCTCCGTCCTATCAAGTCACAACCCCTAAAGTCCTCCGAAAAGGCCAACCAAGTCCAGACATTTATCCATCACAACGCTCAAGTTCCAAGTCAATATCCACACAATTTCTTTCTCTCCTCTCCGCAACAGCCTCCTCCGTCTCCAGATCACCATGTTCCGCCTCCCCAGACCTCCTTCCCCTTCTCTTTAATCGACCTCATCGACCTCTCCGCCTCCCTCTTAACCCTTAGTGTCAACTTTCCCAACCTCTCCCTTTCATGACTCGGTGACCTTGCCGTTTTCCTTGCGTTCTTCGCATTTCTCTTCATCGCCCGTCCGTTGGTATATTCAATGTGCACCCTCCTCGTCGCTTCCGGCCTCATCTTCACATCCCAGCGGCGTCTCTCCTGCTCGAAGCCTTTGCGATTGGCATACACCGCTCTGGCGAAGTCATCCTCGTCAATCTCAGCCAACACCCCGACCTGCTCCACGGGCTTGAAAGGTATCTGCGGCACCTCCGAGATCTCGCCCGCAGTCCGAGGGACGTCAGGAAGGTCGTAGGCAGACACGATCTCAGCTTCCATGCTGTGGTCCCTCGACATGTCCCAGTAGGAGTCATTGAATTCGAAGACTGAATCCGAGCAGCAGGTGTGGTTCTCGCTGTACCCAAACTTGTGAGCCTGGCGCCCGCCGGGTGTCTGTTCGGCCTCCGACTCAACAATGCCAGCCACAGCATCGGAGTAACAAGGAACCGTTTCAATCTCATCCCATCCATCATCCTGGGATCCCTTAGATGTGCCCGTCGCCGAATCAGATCCAGACTCAGAGCAAGTATCCAGAGAGTAGTCATCGTCTTGGATCTTCCCACCCTCCGAAACGCCATGCCGGTGCCCTCCTGGACTTGCCATCAATGCCTCGTACTGGAAGCAGAATTCCTTGAAGTACTCACGACACACAACCCGCCCGTTAGACAAGACATGGCCAAGACGTCCACCTGACGGGCTCTCCGCCTCCATTGACGACAGGTTCATGGGGGAGTCGCCGTCTTGGCTGCTCCCTTGTTCTCTCATCACGTCATCTTGGGGCTGAGATGCTGGTGGTGGTGATGTTGGCTGCATTGTTGTTGCTTAGCTGACGTTCTGGAGGGTGTCAATGCCAGATGTCCTTCAAGCTGTAAGAGTACAGGATGTGTGTTGATATGACAACGAAGGGCACTCGAATAGTATAAACATGTGTATAATAATGACAACTGATTTCGTACAAAGACTATCGCTGTACGAAAAGTCAGACTTGGAATATCAAGAATGAAATTGAACGGAACATAAAAATCCCGAGAGGGGAAAAAGCAAGCACATTCTTATAGGGAAACACAGTCACAACGTCCTCCCCAACATAGCTTAAGTCACTAGTAGGGTCCTCACTGTCACCGACTGAGCAGCTATGTTCAATTCCCACACTGACTGTTAACTTATCTGGTAGAGCGGGTCTTGAGGACCTCGGACCTCTGACCTCTCTCTTTCATCCAACCAACATAGTAGTGGTTCCACGGCAAATGCAATACAGAACAAACCAGGGATAGAGTATGGGTCTCTCATGGCCCGTAGACCCTCAGAGGTACCCACAGTGACTATCGTTGCGGCACCATTTTAGGGGTGACTGTTCAGGGGGGCGGTCTAGTCAGTCCGTTGAGCGGCCATTCGAGAATACTCACAGCTGGAGAAACTAATCATCACATTCCGAGCAAGGAAGGTTGATGGATCAATAATACTCGATGGAAAGAGACAGGGTGGAGTAAGAGTGGAGGCGAAAGGGTTGTACGCGGCATGCTATGCTAGTCACGCAGCTGGGTGAAAAGAGGAGGGCCAACATTGAACTCTGTATTTCCGGGGTATAGCTGATCGAGATAGACCTGATCAAGGCTTGGGTCTTTGCAGCTTCTGATGCTTTGAAGTGCATCTTGGAGCTCAAACTGCAATATTTGCCATCGTACGTTGTTCATCTGTTACTCCCGCGCTCGCTCGAGGTTTGCCCAGGTGGCAGTTGGCTCATTCGATTCAAGCCCGGACAGGCTTCATTTGAGTGCAACACCTGAGCCAAAACACATTCATCCTAGCAAATCACTCTTCGGCTTCCAACCAAATCCTTACATTCGAGCTGATCACTGATCAGACAATCTACCCAACAGGACTCCATTCCATTGGAATTAAAATCTTGCTCTTCATGGTCTGAATCAGCGGCACAGTCTTATGGACCGTATCACCCCAACCTTCGATCCCCCATGACTGTTCCCGTCTGATCTTCCGTTCCTCCAGGTCGGCAAATTGCCATAGGTGATGTACGGTATTGAGGTCTCCGATCTGACAGAACCATGCTCCCACACCTTCCATAACTTCCCGTCGTGCTTTCAGTCCTCGTCGCCAATGGGTCTCCCATTCAAGTAGATTTCCAGGATGGAGAGTATAAGATCGGAGCTCAAAGAGCCCGCCCAGTCTTCGCGGTGGTGTGGTTGGCCAGAAGGAAAATTCTTGCATGAGGGAGACTTTCTTAGCGGTAATCAATGTTTTCAGACGCTTGTCAAAAGCAGGAAATTCTGGATGACGCGAAATGTTGTGCAAAGATTCATGATAGCCGGTGTATCTCTGATATTCCCAAATGTGTACTGTCAGGCGAGGTCAGTCATAGAATCAAAAATCCTCAACAAGAACATTTCCAAACCAAAAGTGTCGCAATCTCCCACCTCCGACCTCCAACTTCCTACAAGATTGACTTTGTTCTCGGGCATGGAAGCCATTCGAGGATACCAGCCACCAACCAATTCGACGTACTCATCGACCTTATCTGGCTTGACTTCGTGAAAGACTATCGAATGAACGTATTTGCCTCGAGCAAGGACCTGTGAGAAGGATCTCTCCATCTCTTTATCCATTTGCTGTCCCTCGACCGTGCCATAGATAAGGTTCGAAAAAGCGCCGCCTTTTTTCTTGGAAGATGCGGCGTCTTGTTCGGCTTTTCGTGCTTCTCCTAAAATCCGATGGGTAGATAGTGAGCCTAATGCTGCCGGGTCCAATTGCGCTGCAGCGTCAAGTACAGAAGTGGAGCTCGCATTGCCGCCAGGGTTGGCAGTGGGAGCAGTTTTGTGGGCAGTAGAAGGAAATTCAGGTGTAGCAAGTGACTGACTGTCAGCCTGTTCTTTTGCCTTCTTGGCAGCTTGTAAGTTCTCACGGAACTCCTTCTGCCTGGCATTGAACGTATCTGCGCCATCTGGCGTAACATCACCAAGACTGGGAGATCGAGGTGGCTCTCGAACAGTGGAGGACGAAGTGAAGGAGCGAAGTAGGAGGGAGGAAGACGAGACCGAGCTTGTAGGCACAAGACGTCGGACAAGCATGCTGGCGTTGCTTGAAGAGGAAGAGGGTATCCAGTGGAATATGTGAGAGATGAAGGTCTCGTGAGCTAGACAAACAAGTCTCGTGCGGAAAGCACCAAGCAAACTTGGATGTCTGACTGGCTAGAAAACAAAGGAAAGGGGAGTTAGAGCTGTGAGCTGTGAGCTGTGACTTATGAGAGAGCAGTGCTAATCAGAATGCGGGGAGGCTGCTGGTCGGGCTGTCTCAGGGTTTCGCGGGCTGGGGTGAAGAACAAGGTGTGCGTAACAGCGTAACAGCGGGCTGTTGAGTGCGTCGGTTGGTCAATCTGGTAGGGAAGAGGGGAGCTTACTACGTACTCGCAGTTAGGTGCAGTTTGGGGCGGGAGGGCTAGTTCGTGGGGATAGTGGTGCCAAGGAGCACCGGTTGGGCATTCCGTGGGGAAGCAAGTCAACCATTCCAAACATGGACTAGCTTGGACAGATGACGCTCTGATACCACGCCTGCACTGATGAAAGTCCTGTGGCAATACTGACCGGGAACATGGTAACATCTGTCCATCTGTACATCTGTACATATAAGCTTCATCTCGGTACTAGTCAGCCATGGCCGAGCCAGCCCATAACCCTCCTCTCAATTACGAAGCTTCAAATACAAGAACTCATCCCCAAGCTTCCTCCTCCCTCCCACCAGAAGTGGTCACTTGTCTCGAAAATGCCCGATTTGTATGCACATCAACTCCTCGACCTACATCCTGCGTTCTCTCCTAACAAAGACGATACAGCTCCACCTCGCAACCATCACGAACCCAACACCTACTTCTCCCGCACTTCCCCACGTCTCCCTCATGAACTACACCTTTCTCCCAGGCGGCTCCTCATCACATCCGACCTCCCCTCTGCCACCCCATCCAACCATAATAATGACTACGAATCATCGATCCCTCAAGACCCAAAACCTTCTCCACAACCCGCATGTCAGCCTACTCGTCCATGACTGGGTATCGCATCGGCCGCCTACTGCTGGGGGGCCTGGAGGCGGGCGAAGCGGTTCCCCGCCCGCAGCCGCGACCAGAAGCTCGCTGGCCAGTCTGTTGCTGAATATGAATACTAGCGCACTGAGTAGCATATCGACGACAATCACTGGGGAGGCGGTGTTTCTGGAGAAGGGTAGCCCGGAGGAGAAATGGTGCAAGGAGGCGCATTTGGCGAACAATACGTTTGGAGATCAGGCTAGGGAGGAGGCGGGTTTGTTTGGGGGACAGCCGCCTAGTGCCCCTGGGGCATTGGAGGGTGGGGGAAGCGCGGGCAGTAGTAGCTGTTACATCGAGGGAGAGGACGTGAGAGTTGTGATCGTGAGGGTTCGGGAAGGTAGAATAGCAGACTGGAAAGGAGGAGTCAAAGATTGGGTGGTGCTTGATGAGGATGAGCTGCAAAAACGGTCTAGCGAGAGTACAGGAGACAGAAGCGATGATGGCACAAGAGGGAGAACACCGCAAGACCAGGTGACTCTGGTGAATGGCGTTGCAGGATAAAAGCAGACCGTGATAGTAACAATAGACATGTGGGACGAGGGATCGAGACTGAAAGAATGATTGAAGTGTATGAAAAATTACGTGTAATCACAGAAGGCTTGCCAAGGCATCGCGGCTGGTAGGAATCGTACCAAGCCTAAGGGCTGAAGTGCCTTCATTTCCTTGGCCGGGCCAACCAGTTCGAAATGATCGATTGGACCAAACGCTTTACCGTAGTAGATGCAGGTTATGCATCCACACCCCACTTTTCTAGCAGTTTCAATTTCGAGGCGAACCGCTAATACGATTAGAAAACCTTTGATGATCTAACCAACCACCTCTTTCATAACGCCGGTTCTGTGACTGGCGAACCATGAAAGATGACACCGTTGAATGGGCCCATTGCTTCCGGCCCATTGCTTCCGGCACGGTTGCCAAGAGGCGACTTGCCTGGATTCCCATGTGGGTAAAGCGCTGAAAAAGCTATAAAGGACATGCTGTGAATATGCAAAGGGTGCAATCAACAGGAGGTTGTGAGGTATGAACAGGTTCGTAGTCAAGGTTGAAGAGTGACAGCTTCCGAGTTGGATATTGTGCGGTCATTAATATCCGTTCACATCACCGTGCACTTGGTGCTGCTGTTGGCTTTCGATTTGGCAGGCTTGACCTGCAAGGCAACTCTTGCTGCCTCCGTGAATGCCTCATTCACACCACGATTGCGCATGGCTGAACATTCTGTATCCCGAGCCGTCAGTAGGGATGTACGTAGCTTGCTTGGGAAAGTCGCTCGATCTGTCCTTGTGATTACGTACCAAGGTATCTGAGTGCTCCAATCTTCCTTGCGACATCGAGTCCCTCCTGATATTCTATTACTTGTTTCGGTGCTGCCTCAGTGCTGGTGTCAGGACCATCGTCATCCTTTTCGTGCTCTTCTCGGAGATCGCATTTCAAGGCCACTAAGACCACTTTGACCCCTTGACAGTGCTCCGTGATTTCCGCGACCCATTTCGATCCCACGTTTTCAAGCGAGTCCCTGTTATCGACCTGTTAGGGAAATTCTGAATTAGCTGCGCTCTGGAAGTTATGAGAGAATGCAATACATTGTGTCAACCAGAAGGCAGGGTTATTAGCAACATACGCTGAAGCATAACATTATCGCCTGTGTGTCATCATACGAAAGCGATCGTAGTCTGTCAAATTCTTCTTGACCTGCAGTGTCCCAGAGCGAAAGTTCCATATGTATGTTGTCCACAAAAATGTCTGATACTGGATGAGTATAGTGGAGTTTGGAGCACTGTGCAAGCACATACCATGTACATAGTTCTCTAAGGGGCATCAGCATGGTCCAGCCTGTTTAAAAGACTGTTACGACTTACCAAAGACAGTTGGCTCACTGGGTCATTCGCCTGTCAGTACATGCTGCCACCTGTTGCAAGCGGAACGAGAGCCTTACTAGACAGTAGGAAAGAATCTGTCATTTGCGAAGTCTGGTGTCAGTTGTTCTACATAATGAAAAGAGATGGGCTCGAGATGCAATCACATACCCTCTGGTAAACACGTTCAATAACGATGTCTTTCCACATGCACCATCTCCTCTGCCCCTTGTGAGTTCATGATCGGAAAGCGAAGTGTACAGCATGGACGAACAACAAGACCAGCTTTCTTTGGACCGTCTTGCTTCCCCCGCAAGGTCGCATGTTGGTGATTGTGTCAGGTAAGGTAAGAGAACGCGCAAGCTGCCTTAGGTCGCTGAGCACCCGAAGATGAAGAATGTAGGACTACAATTGCAGTTGTAGCGATAACGTGAAATTGCGATAACTGAAGGCGGTATCATGAGTTATCGCAGGAGGATGCGCAGAGGACTCGGAGTGACAGGACAATATGTACTAACATACTCCGTACTCACTACTAGGATGTATCCGATACCCGCGAGATTGGACGCTAGCAATTAGCTGTAGATTGATGCGATGGAAAACCCATCTAGAATCACCCCTGACAGGTCGCAACTGATTTCCCCAAGATCATGATCATGATCATGATTATGCCTCCTTGACCTACAATGTGCAGCATGCATGCCAACTTGCTCGAGTCTCCTAATGGCAATGTTTGAAAGTGTCCTAGTGTCCTAGTGTCCTGCAGCACAGAGAGTTCTCCACATGGAGTTTGATTGGAAGTCATGAAGCTACTTTACACAGTTAGCTGCTCAAGACTCTAGCCTTGCTTAACCTCTCTAGTGACAGTTGGAGAAAAGTTTGTGGTCTACTAGTAGTAGATCTCAGTGACGTCCTTCAATAAGCTTCCTGTTCACGCTCCATTCCAGATTTGCCTCTACCCATTCTTTCTCCAAGATCCATCTCACCAATCACTCTCCGGTTCAGCCCATTGACAAAATCAGCTCGTCCTCCGACCTTGGAGTTTCGAGCGCGCAATACGTCATCTTTCTCTGCCTCTTCCTTGTCCTTGGCAGCAATAGCAGCAAGCCGCCTCTCACGATCTCGATCCAACTCTGAAGCAGCCTGCTGCATTGCGGCTAATTTGGAGGCACGATGGTCTTCAGCTGGTGGCGAGCGCTGCCGCTGATAATGTGGAGACCGTGAGCGGGGACGTGAGGTCGGACCAGAGGAGTGCCAGCTCTTCATCTTTCGAACCTCTTTCTCATGCCGCTTGCCTCTGTATGGTGATCTGGAGCGCTTCCTGAGATCAGGAGAATATGAACGGCGATTTCGAAAGGGTGATGGAGATCTTCTCGACCTTCGAGGTGAGGGTTCGGGTGATCTGGAGACAGAGGAGCTGTATGACCTTCTTCTGTGATGTCTTTTTGATCTGTGTCTCTCTTTATCCTCGTCGTATTGGCGAGAGCGTCGTCTCAGATGCCTCTCTTCACTATTTCGATGGTGGTGATGGTGATGCTTTTGGCGTTTCCGGTCACGTTCTGACACTGTCATATCTTCTGCGCCAGCAGCTTTCAGCACTAGTCTCCTTTTCACAGGGTCGTTCATCATTGCCTCGTAAGCAGCTTGCTCTTGCCTCTTGATCGCTAACATTGGGTCATCTCGTATTTTTGAAGCTGTATCCCTGGCTGTATATGCATGTTGCACCGCCATGAACGCCTCCTCATTCGACGATTTCTCTAGTTTCTGGTGCTCTGTGCCCTTCAGCAGACCATCGATTCGTCTCTTGCCCAATAAATATCCCTCCATCTCTTCAGTAGTACCAGCTTGACCACTAGCAGGACCAGAATACATCCAGTCCACACGCGCGGTCCGCTTTCGACCACCGGCTGCTTCCTGTAATTGCTGCAATTCCTGGATCGCGCGCTCTTCCTGCCTCTCTTTCATCATCTGGTCAGTGCGTTTTCGCTCCTCCAGTGCCCTCTTTTCTTCTTCCCATACTTTCTTCTGGTTGGTGAGTAGTTGAGGATGCCAGCTCTTCTTTAGGTTTAGATCGCCACCCATCTTGATAATATATTGATAATTGTATAGATGAGGGTAGTCTGGTAGTGGCTGCGCAGGATATTTGTTGCGCCGTCGGAACTGTTGTGCGTGGCAATGCACAGAGCTATCCGATGGAAGGATATGAGAAACTTGGTATTTCCCTAGTATGTCAGAGAGGAAGCGGCGGAACAACTTGAGGCAGTAATGGACTGGAAAGATGGTGTCACAAGGAGTCAACAACTCGTGAAGGGTTGTGTAGCCACATGTCTGTAGCAGGAGGCTAACGATTTAGGCTTACATACTAAGCATGCAGTTTCTCCAATTCCAACAGCTCTGCAGCTCCAAGCACATAATTACCCCAAGTGACTTCGTTCGCGAAACATCTCAAACATTTGAGCTTTGTGCTGCTCTGGCATCTTCAATTACTACCATCAATTTGGAAGTTGTCATTACATTCCCTCAGATCCATAAAGTAACATCTTTTGTTATCTGAGCGGACCAGTCCCGCTCGCAGCTCATTATCTGGCACATTTACCTGGAAACATGTCTGACGATGATGACTTTATGCAGGAGTCTGACCCTGAGCAGTAGGTACATCAACCGGCTTGATTGATGCGTCAGCTAATTTACCCAGATACGACTTCGAGTATGAGGATGATGACGAGGAAGAAAGCGGCGATGTTGACATAGAAAACAAATACTACAACGCAAAGCAAATCAAAGCCGACAGCCCTGAAGATGCCATTGACGAATTTCTCGGTGTACCAGCCCTTGAAGACGAGAAAGGTGATTGGGGTTTCAAAGGTCTCAAACAAGCCATCAAACTAGAGTTCAAGCTGGGCCGGTACGACTCTGCAGTTGAGCATTACAAAGAGCTTCTCACATACGTCAAGTCTGCTGTGACTCGAAACTACTCGGAGAAGTCGATAAACAATATGTTAGACTTCATCGAGAAGTCTTCCGACGACCGGAAAGCGTACAAGTGTATGGAGGAATTCTACTCGCTCACTTTAAACTCATTTCAGAGTACCAATAACGAGAGGTTATGGCTGAAGACTAATGTCAAGCTAGCAAAGCTATGGCTTGACAAGAAGGAGTACGATCAGCTGAGCAGGAAAGTCAGAGAACTCCATAAGGCTTGCCAAAAGGAGGATGGCACAGATGATCCCGCCAAAGGAACATATTCACTAGAAGTGTATGCGCTCGAGATTCAGATGTATGCCGACACTAGGAACAACAAGAGGCTAAAGGCACTGTATCAGCGCGCTCTGACCGTCCGCTCGGCGGTCCCACATCCCAAGATCATGGGGATCATCCGAGAATGCGGAGGGAAGATGCACATGAGCGAGGAGAACTGGAAAGACGCCCAGAGCGACTTCTTCGAGTCGTTCAAGAATTATGACGAGGCCGGGTCCATGCAGCGAATACAAGTTCTCAAGTATCTTGTTTTAACCACCATGCTAATGAAGTCTGACATCAATCCCTTTGACTCTCAGGAGACCAAGCCCTACAAGAATGACCCTCGCATCTCGGGCATGACAAATCTTGTGGATGCTTATCAACGGGATGATATTCACCAATATGAGAAAATCCTCAAAGAGAACCAGGATGTATTGGCAGATCCGTTCATTGCTGAGAACATCGACGAAGTCAGCCGCAACATGCGGACCAAGGCGGTTCTGAAACTGATTGCTCCCTACTCAAGGTTTACTCTTGCCTTTATCGCTAAACAGATCAAGATTTCAATCGCGGAGGTCCAGGATATCCTTGGTGTCCTAATCGTGGAAAGAAAACTCAAGGCCAAGATCAACCAGGAGAGTGGCACAGTAGCCGTGCAAAGTACGAGCAACTTAGATCACTTGCAGCGAGTGCGCGATTGGAACAAGGCTCTCGAATCCCTCTGGAGCACTGTGCTAATTGAGGGCGAAGGTTTCAAAAATGAAGACCCTCACGGGTTTGGCAGTGGTATTGGGCCATCGTTCGACGGAGGCCAGGACTCGTTCTGGGGCAATGGAATGAGTATGAGAAGGAAGGGACCACTACGCGGTAGGGGTCAAAAGATGCATGGCTAGGCTGGGCGGTCGAAAGGGTTTGCTACTACCTGAGCCATGCGGGCCACATTGAAACCAGGCTGCAGATGCAAAAAGGGGCGTCGTGAGTCAGGAGATTGTACCTCTCCAGATTCTACGTGGGCTGATGAGCCTCAAGATTTGGAGACCACTTGCCCTAGGTTATACATTCCAGAGCAAGGAAAGATTGATCGGTGGGTCAATACGAGAGTTGACCTACAACTCTTGGAGCGTCGTTGACCTTGAAGTTTGCGGAAGGTCAATGGTACCGCAGGCTGCATGGTGAAAGGTGGACATGACCTCCTTGTACGGCGACACTGTAGGCCACACCATGCAAAGAGCTGTCGTCTCCTTCGCATTTTTCTCTAACATCACCATGCACCTGGCAGGAAAAAGGATGAAATGCTCGAATTTATACTTGTCGTCCTCCTAACGTCTTCTCCGGCTCGTGCTAGCCTTGACAGATGGCCAGCTAAGCCAAGATGCAGTGTGACAATCACTCGTCCAACCAACTTCCTGGCTTGCCACATTCTGCTGCAGGGACTTCCCAAAAAATGTGATATCACATTTCCTGTTTGACTGAAAAATTGACTTTGGGCTTATCAATTGGGGTTGCAAATTGCTCCGACTGCTTCCTTGGTACTGTACTACGTACCTGGCTTCACGTTGTCGAGAACGTGATCCTGGAGCCTCGAATCGAGAGGCCACACATAGGCCTGCTCGTGGCCCAACGCCGTACTTTAGACATTCTAGACACTTTCCATGATGAGTGATGGTACCAATCTCTCGGTGAATTGTCGCTGCTAGAAAAGTAAACCCACTCAGTTAGTAAGATAGATGCCGGAGCCATTTCCCACCAATAGTCACTTGTAAGCGCCCCTTGGCCAGCCTGAGGAGAAAGGACACAAATCAACTAAGTTGGACGGACATCATTTTACAAAAGTTCTTCTGCGTTGTCTGCCTGTTCTTGGTTAACGCCAACCCAACCAAAGATTTGGAGGCTTGCTGAAGAAGTGACGGCAACTGAATCCTTGGACACTGCAACGCCCTGGGTTTGCTGACAGCCTTGCTGGCCTGCAGTAGCCCGACACATCGCCGGGTAAGTACTTCCACTTCATTCATCTATGTCACTCACCTGCACTCTACACTTCATCCTGCTGTCGATAGAGCCTTCAGTTGCATCAGTTGCATCAGTTGCACCAATTCCCACCCTTGTTTCAATACCGAGGCTCGTTGCGCTTCGACTGCCGAACTGTTGTGATCCTCTGTCAGAGGCTGCGGTGATAGCCCCCAATGTAATACTTGCTGGATGAGAGCACGCGCTGTCTGATCCAGCACATCTTTCACCCATCAAGTGAAGTCCGTCCAATTGTACTCAATAAAGTTGTTGGTGCATAAATTGAAGATTAACAAGCAACTCATCTCCCACAATCGATCATCACCGCACAGCTGAGAAACACGGCAAACGAGAACTGCCATTGTTAGCTCTGGCCTGCCCTCCCTGCTACGTTGCCGTTGCTGTTGCTGATTATGTACGTGGTTTGTTCATTTCAGCCAGTAGCTGCACGACTTCTGAAGGATTGTCAAGGGTACAGAACACCATTGTTTCCTCAACAAGATGAGCATCAACCAATGATCTTCAGGGCGTACGGGCAACTGCATATGAGACACAATAGCTTCCTTCTTCCCAAAAATTGATCAGCTGCATCTCAGGGAGACCTTAGGGTTTCAATGGTAGCTTCTGCTTGCCCACATCAGCATCAAGTCACGTTTCGAAAATTTGTATCTGAGGCGCGCAATTGAATATTTCTTCCATCGTCCAGCGCACCGGTTGAGGAGCGCTCAACCTGCCGCTTCTCCAATTCTGAGCTGTTAAGCGGGACGGTGCTTGCGTTGTCAATGACTGCTCTTAGTCCTAGGGCTAATGCCTGTGGGCATTATGGCAGCTATCCTTCATTCCAAGCAAGCCCCCTCGGTCCACGTCACTCATTGCACTTCTCTTCACATCTTGAGCGTCCAACGTTCAACCATTCAGATCTGACTTCCTACATTCAGTTGCACGGCTTTCATGATCTCACAGCGAATATGGCCGCCAGTCAAGATGAGTTGGACATGGAAGCCTTTCAGAGACTCTCTGATACGTATCAGCCAGATGTGCAGGTAAGCTTGTCCAAGACTATCTGCGCCGTTTAGCTGACCTGACCTGCCGTTACCAGGGACCTCTCGTTCGCGACAAACTACCAATACAAACATTGATCAATGAATTCAACAATGCAGATCCCGCCTACGTTACGAAAACTGTGGTAGGCTATGGTATCTAGACCACCCATTCAGAACTTGAACTGAGAGAACCGTAGGCGCTAGCTTCTTCTTACTCGCAGTACCGGCCTATCAAAGGCGATGGGCAGTGCGGATGGAGAGGTATGGCTAACGACCTTGGCTTTATGATCGCCTCTAAACTGATGTGATAGCTGTCGTATTTGGTTACTTCGAATGCCTGTCATCACAAGATGTCGTCAAAATCGCGTCAGAACAAGCAAGGCTTCGAAGCTTCAACGAAACGATTGTTGCTGTTGGACATGAAGCCACCATGGTCGAGTGCTTCATTGACGAGACAATGAAGCTGTTCGACTCACTACGCCAAACCATCCAGTCTGGTGGGGAAAGCGATCAGCTATTGTTGGATGTCTTCAACGACGGAAACCGGTCGAACTCAATAGTATTTCATTTCAAGGTCTGTGATCCACTGTTGGGCAAGAAGGTGGTGGTAGTTTCTAACGGACAGCAGCTCTTGACCAGCACCACCATGAAAATGAATCCTGATCGATATCAAGAATACCTAGTAGAGCAGCCTTTGTATGAGTATTGTGCGTCGAATGTCGATGCATACGAGAGAGAAATAGAACAGATCAGCCTTCAGGCTTTGACAGATGGCGTCATTGCTCCAGCCAACATGAACGTTATTGTGATGTATCTCGATCGCAGTAAAGGCAATGAGGTCACCCAGCATCAGCTTGTAGGCAAAGCAGGTCCAGATTGGCCTGCTATCACTCTTCTCTATCGACCGTGAGTGCCACTCTTCAAGCTATAATGGATAGCTGACTCTTCCGCAGGGGCCACTACGACATGATCTACAAGTCTGCACCGATTCGGGCTCATCGTGTGGAAATCAGCACAGGACAGGATAGCTTTCTTCCCACAAGCGGCTTCTCGACCAGACTCTCTGACCTCCGCGTTCTCTCACACTTCAACGAAAACCAATCAATGATGCACCAATATCACGGTGATAACTACCCTACGTCTTCTGGGTCTATGGACATGTCTTTTGCGCGTTTCTTCCCTCCACCCATTGCTCAAGCAACCATGGCAGAGCAGCAAGCGGCTTCAAGCGCAGCACTAGCGTCGTCCACTGCCAGCTACGATGCGTCTTATATGCATTCTGGTGTGTCTGCTGAAGCATTTGGGACAACTACCAATCAATATGGAGTCTCGGCACCCGAAGACGGATATGGAGCATTCAATGGTGCATGGTCTACTCCACCACCATGTTATCACCCGCCAATGCTTCTGCCACCCCAGTATTATGCTCCACCTGCCGCAACCTCCCCCATTTCGCCCCCATCGCCGGGACCAAGTCCGAGAAAGCAGGAGCTTCAGATTCGAATGAGTCAACCATGCTATGAGATGGGTCAGCATCATCATGAGATTCTCCCTTTGGAGACGGGTCCTTTCAAGAAGTAAGGCTACAAATAGTGCATTGCCTTAACCACGCTGACACAGTTCTTCTCCAGTTCCCCATTCAACAGGGGTCACTTTCTCAATCCCGACTTTCAACCTCTTATGTGGAACGCCGATGATGACTATGTTTGAGACCGACAAGGCGCCGATGGTGGGACCATTTGCAGTCTTGATTCACGATGTTTTCAGCTGGGAGTTGGTTGCTGCATTGCCACTCTTCTTCCATTTTCATGAACGACCACCGCACGATGATTTCAATGCCAACCACACTCTGTACCATACACGTCTACGGTTTCCTCTTGCTTTGCTTGCCACAAAATTGAGCATAACAGCAAGCCTGCTACTTTGTGTCGCATTTTCATGAGCGAAATATCAAGACATGCGTGGGTTAGTATGTGTGCATTTTGACGGCAGAGCTTTGACCGAGTTCCAATAGTTCTTACTGCATAATTTTAGTACTCGTAATAAGCGATCAAGCGAGAATCTATACATTTAGAGAGCACACATATCAATGCGGAGGATTACTACGTAGACTGCGGCCCGTATAGGAGCTAGACCTCGCATCCCCCCAGGCTACAAGGCAACAATGGGTGGGCGACGGCCGGGAGGCCCGCTCGATCGGCGCAGGCATCTTCCCACTAACCTAACTAATCACATCATTAGTTGAGCTACCGCCGTAGTACGTAGTACAAAGATTCATGGGCGACTTCAATTGTATACCCTCCCGCGTTTTTCCGATGTGCATATTGTGCATATTGTGTATATTTTGTCGACAGACGAGGTAGGTCTGAAAATTTTCCCGCCTCAGTGGCAAGCAGCCCGGTCGCAGGAAAGGCTTTCTCTAGCAGCACGTACAGTTCTGCACCGGTTCCGCCGCTTGTCCTTTTGTGGCCAACCTATCGATTTTTCATGACACCGAAGGGAAAAGGCCTTGCTATGAACCAGAACATGATTGGTCGGTGAATTTATATCCGCCTGTGTTTGGTGAGCTTGTGATTGTGCGAACGTTGTTTCCAATACCCTTTGTAGAATAGTCAGATCCATGGCCTCCTTCCCTGAGAACAGCGGATCATTCGTGTCTTCTTATCCATTCTTCCATGCTGAACATATGGCCCGTGTGTGTCATTCTCCGTCTTCGGTTTCGACGGTCGGACCACCTTCTCATCCTGCTCTCTACCTGTGCATCCGAAGCTCGAAAGAAAGGACAACGATTTAGCGATCGTCCGCTTCTGGTCCATCCTTCTGGACCGTCTCGTCGGTGCCGCAGGGGAAATTGGAGAAAGTGGGCATCAGGAATCAAGGCACGTCCGCCATGCGCTGGCGTTGCTGCAGGAATAATGGTCCCCATCAGTTGGTCTTGGGAGCTCTGGTTCCTGGATACTCGATAATATGTTCTTGTTTTTCACTTCGTTATTCAAGCGGTCAGCTGGGCACGATATGACGTTAATATTAAGCTTCAAAGAAGATATCATGGTCTTGACGCTATCCTAAAACATTATCTAACTCCGGCTTCGGCCCATCCAAATTTGCAAACCTTTGCTGGCTCGCCTCTTTGACTCCGTCTTCGATCAAGGGAGTTTGATGAGGACTGAGCAGGGATGTCAAGGGTGTCGCCAAATCCGTGGCCTGGTTGGGCGCTGGCGAAGGCTCTCAGCTTGAGGGATTAAGCATGAGCTATTTCGGTGTCTTCTTTTCCATTTTTCTACGTTCTGCTGCCATTTCGGGTCGCCGGTGCTCATTGACCTGGCGAGTTTGCGGCTGTCCAGGATCGAATCAATTGTCTGCATCGCTTGGTTCAAGATTACTTTGGCTCTGACAGTGTTGACTTTTGAAATCTCCGAGCATCTCTTGGCTTGCTTTTAGTTGGGCGGCGCATTCGAGCAGTTCGTTGTCAGCTTCATTCTCTTGGAGCATGTGTCATAGATATCTGTGCACCAGGTCGTACAATTCGAAGAGCTGACCCTGAATCTGATCGGCTCCTGCAATAGCCGGATCAATGCCAATATCCGATGCTTGACCATGAGGAGATGGGTTGGTCTGTTGGCTGTTTGACGCGTGAGGCTGCACATTGTCATCGGGGACAGGAGTTGGAAGTGTTCTAGTTCCAGCAAACTTAGTAGCTGCTCCTCCGAGGTTACCAACCGCTTGAACGGCAACTATCGCAAAGTTCAGTGCATTATGCACAATGCCTAAAGCGCCGTTGATCCCTCCTGCAAAACCTCCCTCGAGATCGCTGACGGTCTTAAATCCTAGGGCTTTTCCACTCTGCAAGTCATCAGGCTTAGCCACGCAGAACATAAGCAGAGACTACGCTTACCTCCTCCCCTTGCAGACTTCTTGAATTGCTTTCTCGCATTCTCAAGATCTATATCTGCCTTATTTAGCTGACGTTCCAGGCACGCACAGATGTTCTGCTCGATCTTTTCCTCGAATCGTTGCTTCGAAGCTTCTCATCCGTTTTAATCTCGTAATTCTTGGTGCGAGCTATCGAATGCGTGAGCGAAGATTTAACCCTTATTGGCGGTATGCTTACACATTTGATTGCCTATTGCTCGATTTAGCTCGTTCGCCATGGCAAGTAGCATGTCGGAATCTTTCTCAATTTCTTTCGGTGTCCTGTTCCGAATCTTGACCGCGCCTTGGTACCCAGTTGGGTTTCGCCGTGACTCAGGAATCAGTCACTCGGCGGCTCAGCCTTGCTCAGATCGCACCGCCACTGCTCACCCTCTTGCTCACCTTCTGTTTCGGTGTTGCTCAGGGGCCTCAGTCTCGCTTCACCCGTACTCAGTCCCGCTTCTGAGCCCCTTGCTATGATTGGCGAACCATGCCTTGTTCACAGCTGCCGTAACTTTTGAAAATTTTGTCGCTCTACACGAAGATCTGACGGCCCAGTTATGGGACTGTTACGCCAGGCTTGGGGCTTAGGGCGCGGCTCGCAGCGAGGCGTAACACTTCCTTAAACAAAGAAATATCTATGGCTTAGTATGTGTAGCCTAAGGCCTCCTGACGAGCAGCTGATCTGCGTTCAAACTCAAAAAACCTCCGCTCATCTTCTGAATTGAGCTCTTCTCCTGCTGATGAACACGAATCTTCCATCACGATGTACTTGCCCTTGCCCATGTCAGGAGGTGGGGGTATATCACACTCCTCGGCATCAATAAGGTACTCGGCCAGAACATTGTAGCTCAAGACGATCTCCTCGGTCATATCGGCATTGGGATACTTGGTTGCAAGGTCAGTGCCAAAGTCCTCGAGATAGAATCTGAAAAACCCAGGCTTTAGCGTGCCATCACTGTCTCGTATGATATCCCCATCGATCAGAGTCTTCATTCTTATAGCATCCTGATTCTCGATTTGATAAATTTCTGGACACCATGCTGAGATCTTGAACAACTTTCCTCCTATTTCGAGACCGATGACAAGATGAACTTCACCCATTGATCCGGTGACAAATTTTCGAGCTTTACGTCGTAGCTTTTTGCAGTCCTGTGTATGTGCAATCTCGATCACAACTCCTGGAAAGTACAGGCCGCGGATGTAAAATTGTGCATCAGGTTGGAGGAAGGATTTAGTGCCATAGAGTTCGATTGTGGCGGCGGAAGCAGGTTGGATATCCCGGATGAGTTGTTTTGTGCCTTCGTTTAAAGTTTTTCCGGCAATAACGGTTAGCTGGCTTTTGATTGAATCGCTGGTCTTGTTCTTCGTGCATTCGTGGATTTTGGTGGTAGGCATTACAATGACAAGAATCTTGTCATCAATAAGATCGTGCCTTGAAGAATTCAAGATTAGTAAATAATCTGAGGTCAAATGTCTAATGGGTATTTGTTTACCTTAGCTTATCCTCTATGTATCCCCAAACTTCAGAATCCGATTGACGCAAGGATTTCATAGTCTCTTCGTATGCTCCAGGCTGAAGGATAAAGGTGCAATACCTGCCCTGAGGATTGATAGCCTCCTTGGCATTGAGGGAAGAAATAAATCTGCCGATTAATGGATGTGCTTCGCGGTCTAAGCGGTTGTGGATTTTCTGGGTTTTGCGGTGCTTGGTGGAATTTGAACGTGATGGAGAACGAGAGCGGGATCGTGATGTGATACGAACATCACTACAAGCGATGCTATCCAAATTCTCGTGGACTGCTGAGAGTTCTTCCATGTTCTGGCATTCGTCTTTGCAGAAGATGGTTGACGCGATGTTCAAGTTAAAGATTACTATACTACTAACTAGTATCACTGAGCAGACGTTGTATAACTCTTTGGATGGAGGTCCGTGCACGGACTCACCCTTTTTGGCATAATTAGCAGCTAATCGCAGCGAGCGTACGGAGTAGTGGGGTGCTAGATATAAGGGTGCTCTTTGGTGCTCTGATGCGGAAGAGAATGTTGTAGGTTTCCACCGCATTTTCACTTTTCAGCGAGTAGCCTTGGACGCGATGGACGCAATGGACGCGATGTACCAGATGGACCAAGCAACAGAAGACTAGATTCAGATACACTACATGCTGCTAAACAACATACAAGCGGAGAGGACAAGAAGATATATAGGATGCCTCATTAGGCTTCTTCTATGAGGCGCGCAGCGGTAGTGCCCTGACATGTTCTGCAGAGCTTTATAGGAGATTTGACCTAGGAATAAGAGCGTTACACATCCTCTCATATGACATGGCCTCGTGTCATATTTCTCAGTCACGTTATCTGAGATGATCTACAGGTGCCCAAATCGGATCCCGCCTGGCATCATTCTCACTTCAGGACCCACAAAGTCAATCAAGTTAGGCAGCGTAATACTGTAAGCACCTTAGTTTCGTCATATAGCCAATACGCATCGTCAGCCATAATAAGGTTGTGCACTCGTATAAGGCTGCACGGCTGCCACGCTTTAACCACACTTCGTAAGCTACAACTGTCACAGGAAGTCTCACTATTGCCGGCACCTAGCTCCGGGCCTTCTCCTGCCACTAAGCATGATTGCGGCCCACCAAGTTCTTGGCGTATGGACGCTCCTGGCTTCAAAAATTGGTGCGCCGCAAATTTGACGGCTGGTTTTAAGAGCTACTGATTCGCTGCTATCCGATTCATTTCTCACCTATCCTTCACGTCCAACATTGACTTCACCTCGAGATTCTGGCTAAAATACACAGATTGCTCCATAGATCTTTTCTCTTATCACTTCAGAGAGAGTTTAAAATTTATTCGAATGCGAAGGAACGTGCTCAACAGCAATGCCACCTTTTAGTCCCGGCCCTCTACGATCTCGACACCAACGTCCCTGCGTGGGTTGATAGTTTTCAACAGATCCACTGACTGGTTTATTGCTTTTATTTTCGACTTGGGGATTCGATTTGGCGATTTGGCGATTTAGTGATTTAGGGATTTTTGACACCTCGTGAAGGTTTTCTTAAGGTTGTTGCCACCGCATCTACAGTTCGATTGCGATCCGAACCCCTGAGGCAGACAGTGCG
Source organism: Endocarpon pusillum Z07020 (assembly GCF_000464535.1). Taxonomy (NCBI): domain Eukaryota; kingdom Fungi; phylum Ascomycota; class Eurotiomycetes; order Verrucariales; family Verrucariaceae; genus Endocarpon; species Endocarpon pusillum. The sequence goes on along the minus strand of NW_006916494.1, from coordinate 71,049 downwards.
CCAAATCCTTGCTACACAAGAATTGCCCTGGGATAAAATTAGACGCTTTAAAATCTCCAGGACGTAGGTCCTGAGGCGCTCAATACATCGAAGTCGCCAAATTGACGTCAGGTCCAGCGAAGCCGTTCTGACCACAGAAACGTCTTCCGCAAGCGGGGAGGCGGTTGCTCCCCGCGCCGTCTCCCATCGATCGCGATGTTCGTGCGACTTATGTGAACGATTTCACCCAGCACGCGGTTCAAGATGATTTTTATGTCTGCCCATCTCAACTCGAAATATCAAATGCTTGTCTATACGATGATCCGACATTCTTTGATCTACCAACACTTGGGAATGATCTTGATGTCTCGTCTCTGCCGTCACCGATTACCTGGGACGATGAAGCAGCGCCTGGTGAGGTTTTGGCTCCCAACCTTACTATGGAAAATTCTCTGGAAGAGGCGATCTCGCCAACAGCCATCACAAGCCCCATCAGTCGATTAAACGCCTCGTCAGAGGCAGATGCCGATGGCACCTCTCCGTCTTCACGGCCAAGCGAGAATAAACTCAGTTCAACATCGACTTCATCAACACAAGGTTCCGAGACGGCACTCGTATTGGCCTGTCCTGATTGCCCAGATAAGCCTACCTTTAAACACAGGCATCAGTACAAGTAAGACACTGAGACCAAAACACTTTAGAAGAAACTGCTGATATTTCCTAAAGCCGCCATAGGAAAAGCCACGATCGGCCTGCCAAATGTAAGATTGGCGAATGTCGGCAAAGTTTTGCCTGGAAACGAGATTTGGAGCGCCACATTGCTTCAAAGCATCCACAGGCTACTCGTCATGCCAAATTCTTCTGCCCATATCCCAGTTGCGATCGAGCACGAGATGGGACACGAGGTGGATTTCCTCGGAACGATACATTGACTAGACATCTAAGGACACACGAGAAGAGAGGTTGAGACGGGAAATGTTACCGAATGACAGTGAAATCTCTTGAGGCTCTGGGTGGATTTCGGTCCTTGGGAGGGCGGTCCCATTTCGTCTCACTATCATTGTGATTCCTCAGGGTGTATACTCCGATAGACGGCAGTTACTGAAAAAGAGATCGCCGTGGTTATCAATGAGGGTCGGTAGGAGATGACTTGTGGTCCGCTTTGTCAAGGCACAGAGCCGTACTTGTGTTTTAAATTTCCTTTGTTACTTCTGGCGATCATTCATTTCTGTTTGCCCCCGGACAGTCTTCCCATCCCCACGCTCCTTCGGGCTATATTTACCTGGCTCAAAGTCTGTCCTACCTCTGTCCGCAGCAACTGCGAGACATGATACCGCTCTTGCATCCCAGTCTCATAGTTTTCTTACTACCATTCATGCTAGGCTTGTGGGTTTTAAACCCTATGCGAATTCAACTTCTCCTTCCACTCTTTTCTCGGTGTTGATCTTGGACCGAGCCCACTCCCTTGTTGTATTGGTTGTTGCACGTTTTCCTTCCTCCGCATCATAGCAAATACAAAGATAGAGATATTGAGACGCTCGTTTTTCAATCTAAGTTCATCTGTCCCACATATCTGCAAATCCAATTTCAACGAGAATTTGTGGTAGATACCTCAAAATGTATTCCTTTCGAAGTTCTCCGTAGTCGTCGATGCAACCAAAGAACCAATGACACGCCCATCCTAAGGTTCGTGCGGCCCATCATTTTATTTAGATCAAGGACGGGCAAACCATTACAGCGTGACGCTAGTTGTTGTGTAGTCTAGGAATCTAAAATACAAAAGTTCGGATGGCATGACTCCGCAGGCGCCAAGGCTCCACAACATCAAGCACTAGATTCTTGATCACTAAATCTGAACAATCACTTCTCCGAAAACCTACCAGAAGCATGGTTACGACGGCTCCAAAGATGTGATAGGTCTCCCCTTCTGCTTTAGATAGCCTCGCTGGTGTGACACACCATACCCTTTCCATGGTTAGGTATTGTGAATATGATAAACTGCGGCCTACCACATCTTCCTGACCCAGTTGCGGCAGGACATATTTTCAGAAGGGGCCACAGTGTGGCCTACTATTTCCCTCAACACAGACTGACGATCGCTCATTCTGAATGGTAGGCCATAATGGGGGCCTCGTATCAAAAACCGTACAGAACCATTAGCCGTGGTGGGCCACTCTTTTGGAAGTATAAAAATACAAAGGGGAGATAGCCTTGGCTACGTATCTTCCCTACATGATATTAATCTGATTGCCACGTTCCTTTCCCTTTCTATGACGATCCCAAACCTCTTATAGTCAAAAGACCTCACTGTTGCACGCATCATTCTTCAACCACCACTCTAACCCGTTGACGCAGCCCAAGTCGATGGCAAATATGCGGACAACCCATGTCACTGAAAGTGAGACGAGGTCGGAGGAAGATGCGGACATGTCGAACCCTGCCTTGGCTCGCTCAAACAGACATGTACCCAGCTCGCTGGCCTATACGGACAATACAGTCTCTCAATGCGGTGGGGTTTGCAGGCCTTCTCGCGCAGTGAATGCTTCGGGAAGCTGTATCATGTCGACCCATCTTTCACCCACCGCTTTCAATGCTGGCCAGGTGTCTCCATCCCTTTCAATGATCCTATCACGTCAAGGCACCCCAACCAAGACGATCAGAACATCCGACCTCAAGGAATCCAGCTACAATTTCTCGAATGGTGATGACAATGTGAATCATGCCCAAAGCTGGCAGACGACCGTTTGGCTCTCAAATCCGGAGACGTATGATTGCTGCATGAGACGCAGAGAGAATGGAGACGAAGTCGACATAAATCAGCTCTTTGCACGATTGCGAGAAGTGGGTCTGGATCAGAACCAAAGGAGCAGTGGTACAATGTCACAAAAGACGACATGTACAAGTGCTGAGGGTATACCCTCTTCATTATATCTGTCCTCTTTTAACTTTTTCTCAGGCTCCACCTTGCCGGTCGGAGAATCTTCAAGTAAGCCATTACGAGCGGTCGCTGGAATCACTTTGGACATGGACTTTGATGGCAAATTAGATTAAGGAGTTGGATTTTGGTTATAGCTTATCTGTAGTCTCGTGGAAACTGAAAGCATTACGCGAAAATTCACTGAAACCAATACAGATATGGTTCAAATTACTAGAATCAAGCAATAGTTGTTTGCAACATGCTTGTGTAATTATTTCTTTCTCCAAATGGCACCAGCAATGTTCAATTGATAGAAATATGTTCTGAAACCCAAAACGCCAAGCAATTTCGGGTGCACGTGAGGGTATGTTTAGTTCAAGTTGTGTCAACCTCGGCGATCGTTTGGGAAAAAGGTCGTACACGGAAAAGCCCAGGGTTCTTCTGCTGTTGTCTCAGAATCTCAACACGGGCTTTCGCTTTCTAATTGAAAAAGTACAGCAAAAAAGTAATATTGTGCAGAACTTTGACGATAGGCTGCAAAGATGTGAACGTCATCCTCTGCCACCTGAACTAAAAGCGTCTTCATGGCTCTGAAATCATCCAATCCTGCCCGTTGATCACATTGGTTTCTCAACACTAGACCTGGAACTTGTGCACCTTCAGACTACTAATTGACTGATATAGCAGTCGTTGTGACAAAAATGGCAGAGACTAACACAAAGCCTTTGGGATCCGCCAACCTAAAACCTCTCTGTGGTTTCACATTCAACAAGGACCCTACAAAAGGAGTGAAATCCAAAGCCAGCAAGACATCATCAGCCCTCCTTGCAGACGTCGACTTCGAGCGTAAGAATACACCTCAACCACGCCTACCACCCAACCATAAAATCCAAAAACGACCCATCACTCACCCACCAATAGCCGCCCCCTACGCTGGGCCAGATGTCCAGAAGGTGGTCTATGTCTCAAAGCATACACCAATCATGGCCGCAGTGAAGCGAGTCAGAAAACTCTTAGACCAGGCCGAGAAGAGGAACTTGCAGAGAAAAGGTGTTCTGGGAACTGGCAAGCGAACAGGAAACATAGCTGCGGCAGCACAGACCAAAAGCCGGATAAAGCAAGAAGAGGTTCTCGTCAAAGGCTCTGGCCGGGCGATTGAACAAGCTGCAAAGGTAGGAGAGTGGTTCATGAGGCATGCTGAGGATGGAGGGTGGCTGGTCGACGTTCGGGCAGGCAGTGTGAAAGTCATCGATGATATTGTGGAAGACTCATCATCAAAGGTAGAAAAGGTGCAGACGGTGTGCGATGAGGACGAAAACACCTCTCAATTTGAAACCCTACGTAACCCTGCTGAGAAGGACCATGTCCATGCGCCCAAAGAGAACGGGGACCATAAGCTTGGAAATGGAGACAATCCTTCGGAGGGCGATGAGCACGCATCTCATGTGGTGGAAACAGCACCAAAGCAGAAGGCACCAAGACACAAGAAACGAAAGCGTTCTATGTATGATGCTGATGATGTTCCTGAGGCGCGAACCAGATTCATTCATGCTGTTGAAATCGCAGTGTCTCTCAAAGGCTGAATGAACCTTCTACACTCACCATCGATCTGCAAGTCTCAGTTGCGCAAGCAACCCTGAGCACCATTGAGGATCTCAACTCGGCTCATGTGCATTGTGCCCGAAGAATGGTAGACAAATCAGAATCATATGAACCTGTTCCATCATCATTGCGGCTGGTACTTTCACCCGTGAGTGACATCTTCAATTCTTACCTCAACCTTATCTGCTATTGTTGCTGATTACCTATGCAGCTAGAAACGTTATCAGCTTTCTGATGAGAGGCTGAATTCAGTCTGCCAAAAGTCGCAAGCAGTTCTCAGTTCAAGTTTCTCACTCTACCCCTAGGGCAAAAATCCTCTGAGCGCAACAACTTCGTCAGCCTCTACGGAGTTACGTCAAACATCACTCAAGATCCGGTGTCACGGTCTTCGAGAATCTGGAATGCAGTAACCATTTTGCTTTCCAGTGCATATTTGAGAGAATTAGTCAACCTCCTTCAGCAGAAATATTCGGGCTACCCAGGAAGATATCAACGTGATCTTCGCACGAGCTGCTGTAACAGCTCTTTCTCACTTCAACTTATTCTTTCGTTCCATCACCAGCCATTTTCGACTAGTCGATCGTTCTCCCACGTCACTTCTACATATTTCCTGCCTTCAAGCGGAATACGTTCAGCCCCTGAATCTCTCGATGCTCTCTACATAACTTCACTTGGTCAACATAGCTAGAATCCTACCCATGAGATTGTGACCCAGCATTTGTAAGTTGCCTATTTTTCCCAATCTCCATCTATGCTTTATTCAACATCGCCGCAAGCCTTAATCTCACCACCCTCCCTTCTACACTCGTATGTCGCATCAGTTCTCCCTCCCCCATTTCACAAGGTATCCTTCATATACAAATCCAGGCGTATATTTGCTCCCGTCCTTGGCCGAAATTGTATTCTTTTTCCCGAAAAATCTCATCATAAGTCTCCTTCTCTAGGTTCATACAACCATTTTGCGGTTATCATGCACTCATCCGACGATGCTCTAACTGTGGGCAACAGTCCAGACACCAAACCTCATAAGATCATCACTCGTCAGACATCACAGCATACTTTAACGTCCACCTCGTCCACCAAGAATGCTACAGGCATAAGTCTAAGTACGGGATCGTCCGTGTCAGAGCTTCCGACTTTTCAAAGTGAGCACCCAGCAAGCGTCACCGAATCGCAAACCTCAGCGCAATCTATGCAAACTTCAGTTGTTACACCTTCCGCAAACCGAACAGCTATGATTACAGCAACAAGGACTTCACAGGCTCTCGATATCAAAACAAGTGAAAAGATTCCTGAACCAGTTGCAACTGAATTGGATAAATGGTTTCGGAAACACAAGAACGGCATTCACCCAGGCGCTGTGACGTGTGTATGCGCACAATACAACAATCCTATCTGGGTTCCCTCAAGTGGTAGGAGGCCGGTGTTCGAAGATCGCACAGGCCAGAAACTACAGGCTCAACTCTATTCTCTGAAGAAGGCAGGCTGGATACGTAATGGGAGGTATATGGTCCTAGTCGTATGGAATGACGCTCAATCTCCTGTCATTATCAAGGGCGTTTTAGGTGGTCCCGGTTCAAAGTCCAAGAAACAGCCACCTCCAGGTCGATCTCTCTGTCGCATTTGGAAAGGAAAGGTACCTGGTACTACCCCAGCAGGGTTCCTTAAGGATTCGTTCGTCTTCATGGTGAGACATGATGAGCTTCATGCTAGAGCGGAAAATACCCTTGAAGAAGCACCGCTTTCTGGCCCAAACACTTATACGGCAAGCTCCAGCTTACATTCCGCTCCCCCAAGCCCAGCGCTTCTCAGTCGTGACCAAGCCAGAAAATCGAAGCCAGATGATTTAACCGTGGTCCGTCAAGATCCGCGGGAAGCGTTGAGGCATCTACCTTCAGGACTTCGGGTCATGTTGGGGGATTACTATGACAAGAATGGCACGCATCACGCACCTGTTTGCGCCTGTGATGAGAAAAGGCTGTCTTTCGCAATTGATGTTTATAGCTCGATAGTCTTACAGGATTCTTTCGGAAGCAAAGTACCTATGGATCGATTCCCTACGGGCTTTGAGGGCTATGTGTTCCTTGTGGCGAAGGGAGAAACAATCATCAGGTATAGTCTTTCTGACACTACTTCAAGGAATTACGTCGCTTGGTACGGTGACGAGCTATTCGAGCCCATCGATCTGTTTGATTACCAAACAACGGAGCCTCAGCGAATGAATTGGCAAGGGATTTGGATCCTGGCCGGACGGAGCTGTCGTCTCACAACACTCATACAGATGCAATAGATCAAGCATCCCCTAAGCCGGCTCCCACATGTTATCTTCCCTGCTTTCTAAAAAATGACTCATCTATAGGCGAGCCTCTCTTGATCCAGAACATTATGCATAAAGATGAAAGTCTACCACCTGCAATCAAGACTTCGCCCAGGGAATCCATCGATCTGACCATTCTGCTAGAGCATAAAACTCCCGCACCTCAGTCGAAGAGACAGAAGCTCAATCCTTCTGATGAATTCAACGATACTGTTGTCTCCAAGTCGCAGAGGCCAGCAATCCCCAAGACAACTCTTTTTGGATCCAATCAGCTACCGCCAAAAGCAGCTACGGCCGAAGCTACCCCTTTCATGAGGTCCAATGACGATGGTTCTCGTGCTCGAGAACCACACCAGGCTCCTTCGCATACGTCCGTACACAAATCTTCAACCCTTAATAACGAGTACATTATGACTCATGTCGATGTCCAGTTCGTTTCTCCCAACGGCTCGGTTGCTCGAACCAAACCTCTTAAGGCTTGCGACAGCCTCACAAGACTACTTAGTCATGGGAAACTCGCTTTCGGTCGGTTGAGCACATCAGACATGATCCTAATCATTCGTATTCCTGGACTTGAGAATTCTTTTACAATTGTCGACGGTGAGACCGACGAGTTTAATGACTTCATGCAGCTGCTGAGTGATGTGGCATGGTGTAATTTGGCTCCAGAGAATAGAGAGACCTTGAGGATTGAGGTTTCAGAAATGAACAACGAGCCATGACCAAGAACAGGTAAAGAGGTCATGGTCGTTCATGCAAACCTGGAAAGTGCGCAGACCGTACATGATTTGAAGATGTGGGTATTGAACTAAACGGCAAAGTGCGAGATCAGCAGAACTTGCTTCAACACCGATGGATAGCTCGAGAATCTTGGAGAGCAGCTGACCTATGCATTCGGTCATGTACCTTCAAGCAAGCATGAACCTGCTCGACAGAGGAGGAATGAGCTGAGAATATACGCAACGAAAGAGCTTTGTACATTATCGTTATCCGTGTCGGACGAGCGATGATTGCAGGGCGAGCATGAGCTAGGGTTCGGAGAGCTGAGAGCACTGACTTCGTTCATATGAGATTTCTTTTCTTTGCTGAGACTATCCATACAAACTCTCACAGGCGGTTGTGGTCGTCCATAAGATGGCTAACATCAGCCAACTGTTTCCAATGGAGCACTCCCAAATTTATTCAGGTGGATTGTGCGCCCTACTCTGATCCCTCCAACGGTGGCTCAAAGATTACTCCCTCAGCCATGGCCATTTCCAACATCGAGTAAAACGTTAAATCGTTCAAACATGACTGCTTGTTACTCCTGCCACTACGCGGACCAGAGGTCCTTTCCTATCAAGACATACTTGTAGGGCCCAAAGTCTTGGATCAGATCAGATCAGACCAGCGACGAGTCTTGGACTCAGATCATTCTCATTCTGATCATTGAGATGGTTTCGTGTCCGTCTCCTATTCCTGTTCTTGTAACTTGGCCCACCAAGTTTCGATTCGCCTGAACCTCTCGTAACACTTTCTCCCCTCTTCGACATATCGACCCCTACCACTCTCCTGTTCCATCTTCTCCTTCCTCAAAGCGTCAGCTCTTCTCCTCTCAAGCAGCTTCTTCTCCATTAATCCTCCCTTCGGTCTCTCCCCCTTATTCTTCCATCTTCTGCCCACTCTGCCCCAATACCACTTGCGACGAGACACCAAGGATTCAACCAGTGCAAGTCCACGAGATGGCCATACCGATGGTGCTGCTGTATCCTTCACTTTACATCATCTCGGAGCGTCTTGGCCCTCCCCTACCCTTTTAAACTGTCTTCAAAATTGAACATCAACCTCTCTCTACGTCGATCCAGCAATTCGACTTTGAAAACCAAGGCAAGTGGGATGCTCCAACCTCATATTTCAAGCCCAGATTTAAAACAATCTAATACAATTTCGATCTGTGTATGTACCCAACTGGCAGTTAGTTAATACAAAAGGTCAAAAAAAAACGTAAAGCAAAGAATCTATTTAATGTAGCGTTATTAAATAACCAGAAAAAACCACGCGGTAAAGCTTACTATGACCCAACTCTGTCTGCTCTGGCCTCACTCGCCCGGATCTGCCTACATTTCACCCCTCCACTTCGTCCGTCCTGCCCTCCCCCCCCCCTCTTTGCTATCCCATCACACCGCCGATTCAGAATTCAGAATTCAGATCCCTCCCTCATTCAAACCTTGATCTATCCCGCGAGTTCTAAGTAAGTTCATTTCCCCCGACCGATTGGTGAGTACGAGCTACAAGCCGAGCTGGACTGAGCTGGACTGGACTGCAGCTGGTGGTTGACACGCAGAGTACTGTACCGTACCGAGTAATAAGTGAAGCCGAGACGGAGATGAGATGAGACGAGATGACACGAGAGTCAGGTAACATGGGTGGGTGGGATGGACTCGAGCAACTCACCGAGAGACGCGGTATCGCGCAAGCAAGCAAGCAAGCAAGCAGCTTAGGCATTCATTGATTGACGCGGACTCAGATGTGATGGGAGTGGAGCATATCCCTATGTTAGGGAGCTGAGCTGGGCTGGTGGGGTGTACGGCTGTGAGCTTGAGCTTGACAGGATGAGGATTTAGCTAACTTACCAGGATCTGTTGCAGCGGGTTCAACGGTCAGGATACTGTATCAGCAGAGTCAGAGGCTTGGATATGTAGCGATGGGCGGGCTGGTTGGATAAGTAGTAGTTAGAGGTTAGGTAATGAGTTGGGTCTTCGTTTCTTTTCTGTGTTGGGATGGGAGGGTCTCTGTTTGCAGGGAGAGGGTTGAGTCTAGATAGCAGGGTGTTTTTCTTGTCTGACTTTTTGCCGTGTCCACCTCGTCCGACATCGGTGAGCAGCGTGGTAGCAAGGAATCTATCTGTCTATCTATTATCCATCCATGCATCCATGCATCCATTCAAGCTTCGATTGGTGGACTCCATCGCCATTGGTCGCACTTCCCAGCTTGATCGATTGTATGTGCATCCATCGTGCTGAGCACCACTTATCACCTTCCAAGTTTCGACGCTCTTTTCGTATCGCCTCATTAACCATCTTCGCACCCGGCACCCATCCCACATCCTCCTCCCCTCTCCTCTCCTCTCCTCTAACCCGGCAGTTCAGCAATATCCTGCACACTCCTCCCACGCGCCGGATTGTACGGTATGTAGCGCTTGATCCCATCCGCACCGTACCCCGGCTGCGACGTGCCGCTCCCGCGGGCCATCTGCGACCCCGATTGCACGCTCTGCCGTGGTGGTGTTGCCTCCACCTCCGCCACCACCAGCGGATGACTGGGCATCGACGACGACGTCGTCGAGCCGATGGTGGGTGAAGCAGCAACCGCAGGCTCGTCGGCTGGCAGTTCCGATCTATGACCCGACCAGGCTGGGCTTTTGGCGTCGCTGTTTGGGCTTTGAGGGTTCTGCGCTTCGGACATCATGCCGGCGTAGCTGCTGCCGATGGATTTGGGGCGGATCTGGTCTTCGATTGGTGGGGGTGGGGATTTGCGACGTTTCCGAAGGAAGCTGAGGAGGAGATACAGGAGGGAGGCCAGGATGACGGCACCGGCGCCGGCACCGACACCGATGCCTATTTTGGTGCCAGTGGGAAGGCCGGGGTCGGAAGAAGGATCGAGCGGGGCGGAGGTTGAAGGAGACATTGTGGAGTCTGGGGCGGCAGAATGGGATGCTGAGCTGCCATTGGATGGAGATGCTGTATTCGAAGCAGGAGAGTTTGTGTTCGTGTTGCTAGAAGAGCTTGACGAGGACTCACTTGTCCGCGCTGTACTAGTTGTGAAGGTGGTAGAAGAATCCGTATCCGAAGTGGTGCTGGCTGGTGAGTCAGTGGTAGAAGAACCGCCCAATGCCGCGCTTGGTGTGTGCCCAGGGAAATAGGATATGCTGCCCGGTTGCTCGAGATCTAGATATGCGACATCTGGGATTTTTTCGGGGGCGTTGAAACCGATCATTGCGTTCTCTTCAGGACACCAGCATTGTTGCCTATTGTTGTACGGGAAGAACTGTTGATTGCGAGTATTGCCATACTGGTTCTCGCAGCAAGACCAGTTGTTGGAGGTTCCATTGCAGTAGCTATGGCCGACCCAGAAGGCAGCTGAAAAACAGTGAGATTGGACATGGAAGCTTTGCTTGATGAAGATCGAAAGGACTTACAGATTCCACATTTTGACGGGCAGGATGACGAGGCGTAATCACGGTCCGTACAACCAGCCGTGTACACCATTCCAGCTGTCTTCCATCAGCAGGGTAAATTTCTGGAGAAGAGCATGGACTTATGACTGACCGTCAGGAGCATAACAAGCACCGGCTTCTAAGCAGTTGTGACCAACTCGACAGCATGGCTGAACACCATCCTCGATCTCGCCGCAAGGAATGTAGCTGTTCGGCAAGCCGGTGATCTGCGGAAGTGTCTGACCTTTGGCCCAGTAGCACTGGGCAACTTCATAAGCTCGGACTGGGAGGATGGCTAGAAGAAGAGATAAGGGATGAATGAGATGATGCATCATGTCGGTGTGAACGCGGAAGATCACTCATCGCACTGCAATGTATCTGAACAAAGAAGTCTCGAATGGCAGCAGCAAAGGTGAAGGGGAAATGAGGCTGGGTGTATGTTGTTGACGATGATACTATTTGGAGGTTGTCTTCGAATGTCGTGTTTCTTTGTGTTCTGCCGGCAAGGAGCATGAACTGACATGACACTGAGACATTCAATTGCTCCTCTCCTCTCCTCTCCTCTCCTCTTCTCTCCTCTTCTCTCTTCTCTTCGCTCTTGCACAGCACAGCCTCGCCTGATGGTGTATGGTCCGGATGCTGGTATGGGCCACAGATGCTGCACCTGGCCGAGGTTTGCTCTCACCCGTGCACCTGGTTCTTAGCCGGACATGTTACCATGATCTAGTTTTTACAAATCACCGAAGACAGTGTCACCAGTTCTCTTCAACCTTGTTTCAGCGTGAAATGTCTCCTTGCTCATCGTCCCAGATGTCACGAAACTCAAGCAGGTCTCGCTGGCCATAGACCTCCCCCACGATAGTGATCACCATGTCGAGCATCACCCGAACCTGCTTCTCCACTGACATTTCCATACCTACGTCGCCATTCTCTCCATCTACCCTGCCAGTTGCTGCCTGTTCGTTGACTTGAGGTTGATCTCCCAAGCTCAGCTGTTCGTGTAAAGCAGCCTTTGCGAGCTCAAGTTCCTTTGCTTCAGATACTGTGCTTGATGAAGGCCCCTTCTCGTGTGCATCACGGCCCGTATCATTGACTTGGACTTGTGGCTCAATCTGTAGATCAACCGAGTCTCCCTTGTTCGTCTCTTCCCCAAGCGCCGGCATATCCTGATCCTCCTCCTCCTCATCATGACCATAAGCCTTGCCGGATCGATCTCGGATACCCACCAGCAGACCAACTGCCCGCTTCCCCAATTCCCTCAACTCGGAGATCTCCTCGCTACCCAGCTCTCCAGCTTCGTTACACCTTCCCAAGACTCCCCAAATCCAAGCACCAAGCCTTTGTACCTTCTCCTGACTTCGAGTCCGCACTGTGCTAGCCAACAGACCTTTCAGGAGCTTGACCACCTCCAACACGGCCTCCATTTCCATGCAAGCAAGCTGTGCCATTTGCGGTGCTCGATGCTGAAGCAGAAACCTCCATTGCTGTTGGGCCTTTGCAGAGTCGGGCGGGAGAGATATCGGATGGTCACTGGTCAAGCTTTCAATAGCTGAAAGAGGTGGTGTCTGGTGTAGCAAGATGCGGACATCTCGGAAGCGAGAGGCGAGCGAGAAGTAATATGCTTCTTGCGCATCTGGAGGGATACTTTTCGCTGCAGGGAGGTTGGACGTAGGCTGTGGGGCTGCGATGAAGGCTCCATCTTCATAGTATCCACCATCTCCGTTCTCTTCATCGTTGTAGCCATTCGCACCGTCCATTTGCGCGGTCTGGTTTGAACCAACAAGTATGTGTGGTACGCCTTTGGCTTCGGATCTGTCCCATGCACGAATTCAACATCAGTGGCTGCGTGTAAAATCGAGTCATCTGCGGGAGAGAGGACAGATCTTAGCTTGGGAAGCTCGATAGAAGAAAAAGTCGGGTGCAACTTACCGGACCATACGTAGATACTCGATTCCATCGTTTGCAGGGCCGTAGAACAGTTCGTCATCATCGCCATCATCTAATCCCGGAAATGCTCCTTTTTGTCCATACGTCGAATTGACTTTAGGTGTTTCGGTGCTCGTTGGTTCGTAATCGAGGTCAGAGTCGTCAATGGGAAATGGCCGGGCTCGTTTGGATAAGGGCAGATCTTCTGACTCGGAGGACGAGCTGTTTGGGCGTTTACGAGCCATCGTACCTAACATTGGACAAAGCGCAATAATAACCAGGTGATTTGATGATGCGTAAGCATGGGAGGAGTCAAGAAGGATGAGCGCTAATCCATCTTGAAAAGGCGTGCAAACCGGGGCGGCATATTCTGTTGAATCTACTACACCACTACATCCTGTGTTCACAATACATGAGATGGATGCTGCCGAAGACTTATCGTTATACGTTTCAGTGTGGAGGCTACAGGAAATTGACAATATGACAATAGTTCGTTCAACATTGCTGGGTTTTGTTTCGATGCTAATCGAAAGCAGCCAATGGTAATCGTGCTTCTCCATAACTTCCCCCTGGGTCTATCATTGGCCAGCGGTGTAATCTATTCTTCCGTGATGCCTCGCCTCATGGCCGCAATCGCTGAGGATCTCGAGGGAATGGTGTGGCCTGTCGGACATTATCCAAGCCCAAGAAGAACTGCACAATGCGATTCAACCCCAACCCTCCTCCAGCGTGCCTCCTGCAGCCCTGCTTGAAGGCATTGACGTAATCAGCAAACCCTTCCTGTGAAGGCTCCACGCCCTTTGCACGCATCGCATCCTCCAACTCTCTGGCATCATTGATCCGTTGGGCACCAGACATGATCTCCTCTCCTCGCATGAAGAAGTCGTATGAGTTCGAAAGGTCTTTGTTGGTAGGGTGTTGCTTTGTGTAGAATGGTCGCACTGACATTGGGAATTCATCGAGAACGTAGAAGTCGGTGTCGTATTTTTCTCGAACAAGTTGACCAAGCTTCTTCTCCATTGCGGTGGTGAGATCATTCTCAAACCTATCCTGTTCTGATGTGTCGACACCCGCATCTTTCAGCATCTTGACCCCTTCCAGATAGGTGAATCGCTTTGCCTTGCCATCTTTGATTCGAAAGCCTCCGGCTTTGGGATATGTCTTTTGCACTATCGCGATCTGCTTCTTGTACCGTTCTTGTAGCTCTGTTATAATGAACACGATCATATCTTCGGCGAACGTCAGAACTTCGTGATAGTGCTGATTGAAGACCATTTCGAAATCAAGCCCAGTAAACTACTTACGTCAGTGGAGACGAAATTGCTATGCGAATTGCACATACCTCCGTCATATGTCGGTGAGTATTACTGTTCTCCGCCCGGAAGACAGGCGCTATCTCGAAGACTCTTTTGCAGTCACCGGCGATCAACATCTGTTTGTAAAACTGCGGGCTTTGGGCCAGGTATGCCTTTTTTCCAAAATAATTCGAGACTTCGAACACCCCACCGCCACCTTCTGTAGCAGCTCCAAGCAGCTTTGGGCTGTCGACCCATTTGAAGTTCCGCTTGAGCAAGTATTCAGAAAAGAGTGTTTTGACACCACTTGATATGTCGAGTATGGCCTGGTTACAAGCGGTCTGCAAATCGATCACTCGATAATCGAGCCGCGTTTTCAATGTGACAAGAGGCGCACCCTCTGCGTCCACTTGGCCTTCTTCGGTCGATTCCGGAGGTGGTCGCTCAGCATCTTTGACTTGCATCGGTAGAATAGTGGTCTCGGATTCGAGGTAGATCTTTTGCACATGGATTTCGAGAGTGCTGATGCTGGCCGAAGCGACTGGAGGGTCGGGTTTCTGCACCAACCCAGTAACTCTGACAACCGAGTTCATGCTCACGCCGACTGCCCATTTCACCATCTGTTTCGATACCTCTTTCATGCCAGCAGCCAGAACGGCCTGAATGGTCTCGCCGTCTTCTCGCAACATCAGAAATGCCAATTTTGCACTTTGGCTTCTTGAGTTGTGTATTCTAGCAATAACGGTAACCTCTTTTGTGGCATAGTCCTCTGTCAATTGGGGAAGTTCTGTCACTGCAGAAGAGTAACCCGCAGGAAGAACGCCGTAATTGTCCTTTGCAATATCCTCTTCAACTACGACGGTTTGCTTCTCTTCCTGAGCTTTTTTGGCTGCTGCTTTCTTCTCAGCCTTTTCTTTCTCTTTCTGTGCCTTTTTCAAAGCGTTTTTGCTAGGGGCATTAGCGCTCTCTGGTTGGCCTGTGGTATCTGCCATGATCTGAGGATGCTCACGTGGAGCAGGGTCAGAGAAGCAGGTTTAGGAAGAAAATAAACCCAGAAGCTGATAGTTCAAAAACAAATGGAATATTTGAGTCATTCGTCCAGGGTGCAAGTGTCTTTGCTGACTATCCCTGTCTTCTGGGCATGAAAAATCATGTGGTGGCTGCTGGAAAAGAAATAAACATGGTCCGTTATTGATCTACTAGGGATCTATGAATAGTTTGCAATTACAAAAATGAGAATTTATGTCCGAAGCCAACGAGTATAAACCACATGCAATAGTCTGTATGAACAATATGCCGTGCTAGAACCTTAGTCCCTCACTTCCTTGCTCAGGAGACCATCTCGGAGACACCGACGATCTTCCTCCTGTTGACCAGCGACGATTTGATACATGGACCCAGTGTGGCTTTCTTTGAACACTCAGAGCGCCCTTATACCATATATACGTCCAATGCCGAATATCATCCAACAAAAGAACAATTTCCTTGCGAAAGCAACGTTTGCACAAGTGGAACCGGTCCTTTCAAGTGGTAATGTATACTGCGAGCTAGTCAGTAGTAGCAAAAGGCATATTCCACATCACATGGAAATGTGCGAGAGTTGTGCGCCTTTAGTTCACTAGCCAGAGGTGACAAGAGTCAGCGTGCTCCAAATAAAGCGTATTTCGTGCTCCAGCACACCTGGCGGAGAACTCGAAATAAGGAATGCTGCATAGCCCAATTCGTCAAGCAAGGCTACTTGCACACCGTATACCTTAGTCATGTGTCCACCATAACCCTCCTTTAGCTTACGGCTGGCTCACATACGAAGACGAGGCCGATTGGAGGCGCTCTTTAGTGCTGGCTAAACTTGAGTCTCTGCGGCTGACGCGTTCTAGTCCACGGTTGATACGACGACAACGCTTTTGAATATATGGACTCAACAGCCTTAGGGAACGATTATAGCTTGTTCATCATTCGGCAATATGCTGGCTTGGGACAGTGTGGGCGACGTATCATCTTCCGAGCGAGGTCCGTAATCCTTCCATAACGGCCAAGTCTTCCGTTCCACCGCACTATCAAGAAATAGGAACCTCCTGCAGATTCTCTTGAGTTCGAGCCACTCCGTCACTCCAAGCTGCAGTGCAGTCTTCCGGAGTTGTGCCCCTGCACACTCCCTCTCTTGCCGCCGGACGCAACCAGAAGCAGTAATGATCATAACCCACAACAGCACTTCTCCAAGCTGACCGCCGCCCCAGGAGTTCTCGAGATCTGTGAGATAGAGAGACTCCTCGAGCCGGTGTAATGTCTGGATTGAGAGGTTGGACAGGAGTGGAACGTCACGCTGAAATGCAGAAACATAGAAATGAACCGCCAAACGGACACACTCTCGCATGTGATCCTGCGTAGTCATCTGATACCGGCTGGTAGACTCGTTCTCTTTCATATAGACGAGCCTGAGGGACATTTTGTTGCACTGGTCGCCAAATATGCGCTGCTGCGCCTCATTCCAGCTTCTTCGAGAGCTGATGACTGAGTTGAGTGCAACAATAGCCTCACAGATGTCGAGCAGCGTGTCCGACAGGAAGCCAGTATGATTGAGTTCACGAAAAGCCGAACCCCATTCAGGATCATAGGGTTCTACGTCAGGCACGTCGTCCACAGCAGGGTAGGCAAGGAACCCGTAGGGATATTTCAGCTGTGGAGGGACATCTTCCCACCATATTGTCGCGGCACCTGCCACACAGCTGGAGATGATATACTTAAGTTGTCCAACCATGCCAAGACTTTCAAGCCCACCCCTGGCTTCAGCACTCCTCTGAAGGGCGGTCAGATGGGTAATGAATTGTAGTCGATCGCCGAAGATGAGATGACATATCACCATGCGACCAATCGAACCAATTACACCGTCTGAAAATCGCAAGGCGGGATCATCCAGGCATTTCTGAACGTGGTTGATGGTCTTCCAGTGATGGAACAATGCGTCATCGGAAAGTCCGTGAGTAGATGTAAAGGAGTAGTGAGCTGCAGCAATGGCTAGTACCCCATGTAAGAGACCGGGATCATGTATAGCATATCGTAGCCAAGTCTGCTTGGGTAATGTGAACCGCCACGAAAGGGCCTGGAAGTAATGCGTCATGTAGCGGCTTTCTTTGGTCCCTAGCGAGACCGCACAAGTATTGAAAGGGTCCATCAGACACATTCCTATAGCGGAAGGTGGAGAAAGATTCCATGGTGATGGCGAATTTCCGCTCCCAGCATGTGCTTGTTGCGTGACTTGTTCAGCACCAGAGGAGCCGTCTCCTAATGTTTGCAAAGCCCCATCCTTGATATTCATGGATCTTCCACGTCTGCCGTTTTCTTTACAGCTTCCTGCTATGGAACTCTTTGCAGCTTCGGATATATTCGAGGGAGGCAGGGTTTGCTTATTGACCTTCTTTGCGCTCTTGGTAGATTTGCTTGCTGGCTGAATACCGCATGACTGTTGTGACGGACGGGTTTTGGACTTTTTTGCACCCTTCATCTGCTCATTCTCGAAGACAATCTCGAAGTTGCTGTCTCTCTGACTTTGAGCGCGTTGCAGGCGGCGCTGTTCCCAGACTTGCTGCATGGCATGGCTGCGAATAAGACTTCGAGCAGCAGAGCCTCTGGACGTGCCACGCCTCGAATGCGGGATACCGGTTTCGACGAAGGTGAAATTGGAATGCGTTTCCATGTTTCCTGTACCGGTGAATAGAAGGGTGATAATCGTAATTAAGACAAATCAAAGTATACAGATAATGGCTGTATTAACGAATCGAATAGCGTGGGACAGAAACGGTGATAGGGATGCATAGGAGCAACGAGCACTCTGAAGATATGCATGGCACTCCCTCCTTCCAATGCGTCGGTCGCAAGGGTAGCTGGCAGCCAAAGCATCAATAGGAGCTATTGTTCATGGTCTATTGTATAGTCAAAGCGACTCTTGTAAGTAGAAGCATGGAAATGATAGTAGTGTAGTATTCAACGGATATGGATGATTTGTGTTTGGAGTTGTGAATGCGACACCTTCGCTGGGTTTAGTTGACAATAACCGATGTTCGTCAGGGCAGCGCAGTATAATACATTCGGAGGCGGGTTGGAGCAGGCGGGAGTCCGGCTCCTACAATGCTGCAGGTTATTGGTGATGATTGAACGAGATGGAGAGGAGGAGGAGAAGGAGAAGGAGAGGAAGTGAGGTAGCAGCGGGCAGATGTCAAGTCAAAGACGTTATGGCTTGGCATGGATGAGTGGATGAGTGGATGAGTGGATGAGTGGATGAGTGGATGAGTGGATGAGTGGTTCTGGTTCTGGTTCTGGACCTCAGGCTGGCGAGAGAGTTGGGCAACTGACCAACAACTGACTGGCTGACCCACCCACACTGTGCTCATTGTGTAATTGTGGTGGAGCTCATCCTTTGACCACTACATATAAACGCTGATCGGCCACTCTGCGCCACAGTACGCAGTACCTTATTGGGCCAGACGGTTAGGTCAGCAATACCACAATACTGGTGATACCACAATACCATCTAATCAGAGCATCGACTCTCTCACGCTTGAATCACATGGTTCTATCACATGGTTCTGTCGACCAGCTAATGATCCAAGCAACTTCTGCTACCCGACCGTGGGCCTTGGACATGTCACATAGGTAGTAAGTGGTGCTGACCCTCTATTTGCCAGGCCGCCATCATCGAAACGCCGTAGGGACCAGGGCAATGTCCCCTGATTCCAAAATTGGTTGGGACTTAGCAATTCCTCGAGCACTCCCCTGGTCCATGCAAAGAGTGAGACGCTGCACGAGAACGGAAGCTGGATTCATTCCTGTCTTGTCCGCTTTGCGCCGTGCGGGTTCCACGAAGCGTCACCCGGCCCGCCTGCTTGGCCCTGGTTGAAAAAGGCAGGATTGAATTGAGGGTTACCGCCTTGGAATCCTCCGGGCCCTTGCATCCCCATGCCGGCCATCATTGGGTTCATTGCTCCTCCCATACCCATCCCCATCCCCATTCCACCCATCCCGCCCATCATTGGCATCCCACCAGCCATGTTTGCGCCGCGGCCACCGCGCATACCTCCCATGCCTCCTCGATTGTTCATCATGCCGCCTCCACGGTTGTTGAACCCTCCGAAGTTGTTCATCCCACCCATGTTGTTCTGGAATGCTCCGCCCATTGCAGGATTGAAACCACCCATGGGGTTGGAGAAATTTCTGTTATTATTGAAGCCACCACCCATATTGTTGTTCATGCCTCCTCTGTTATAACCTCCGCCACCACGCCCGCCTCGGTAACCGCCCCCCGTGTTGTTATAGTTATTCGTCGGTGGTCCGGGAGAGTTGTAGGAACCACCCGAAGGCGTTCTTTGGGGACGATCATCCTTTCCTCGTGCAGGTCCATCCTTGGGGTAGGTCTTGAAAGGATTCTGGTGGGGATTGGAGTACGTAACAGCATACTTTCTGCTTCCAGCTTGGCTGCCAACCAATGACTCAATTTGATGCTTCATGGCTGAAGCCGCTTGCAAGCTGGTGAACTCGACAAAAGCTTGTCTGGCCATGATGTTAGCCATACCTGACTTTGGCGAGGAGCTGTACAGATCTACATACCCTTTGCTCTTACCATTAACTTTATGCTCGCTGAAAGTCACGTCTTTCAACTCGTCTTCACATTCTACTTGGTTAGCCCAACCTCGAACATCGTCTTCTGTGGTCCACCAATGCAGGTCTGAGATCATGAGAGCAAGAGTAGCACCTGGGTCGATGGGTCGGTCATCCGAGCTCTCTTTCCGTTTGATACCTTGGTGTGGAGTAGGAGTGTTCTGCTGCGAGTAGGTGGACTGTAATGTGGCAGTTGTTGAATCGTTATACTGCACATCCCCGTTCACCGTTGACGTTGCCGTGCTTGGGTCTTCTAGCTTGATACTATCATCATTATGCTGACGTTCGTCATTGGGGCCATCGAGATTAATGTCAGTGTCTTCTTGCTTATAGTCTCCCTCATTGGCTTCCGTTTCCCCTTCCCCATAGATGTCAATGTCAAAGTTGTCTTCTTCTGACGCCATGGTCAATGGCTAGAAAAGTTTTCAATTGTCTGTCTGCTGTCTTTATACACAAGACTGTCTGGGAGGAGATGATGGAAATCACAGAATCTAGGTAGACATAGCCGATTAGCAAGGAGAGACGTGACATGACCCTGGTGCCCTCATCATCCATTTGGCGCGTCGCGTCTATTCCGACGGACTCAACGTGATTCGACCACGATGCTGAACATGAAGCTCCAAGAGAGCAATAGTGTGAAAAGATACGTACAGTGGAATTGAGACAAGGCTGTTGTAAACACGCAATATGCGGCAGCGCTTTTCAAGCTTATGGCCAAATCTGAATGACGTGTGATCTGACTGCCTTCGATGGCAAGTGCAGAGACATAGAAGTCTAGGAGAACCGATACAACGATGCTTCAATATTGTACCAGCAGGTCTTCAGGCCTGATTCAACGCCGCAGCAGATGTCGCCAACAGGTCTCAATATGAAGTAAAACTCAAAGGAAGCAAGCAAGACGGCCGGGTGTTAGCAGAGCAGTCTTCTTCTTGAAGGGTTAGAAACCGTAAGGAGTAGTCACCCTCAGCCTTGTGCTGCTCGACTTCGCAGGTGTAGTTCAGCTTGCGTACGGATGAAGAAGTGATGTGCTAGAAGTGGCTACCAGGGATCTTCTGAAGGAAGAGCATCGAGATGGGAATGCGTTGGAAGTCAAAGTGATGATGGTGAGTAAAGCAGCCCGAGGACGAAAGACGTGAGCCCGCAGCTTTCTTGCACGGCGCAAACTATTGCCAAGAGCTGCAGCTCGCTGCGTCCGAAGCTTCGCTACTAAGTTAGTTAAGTTAGGGAGCCCTGAATTCAAGGCACATTCTAGCTACTGCACCCCAGAATTCCAACAGGACAGGTATCGATTTTCAATTCATTTCCCTCTTATCCCATCTTTTCGCGTAACCCCACCGAGCTTCTCACTCTTCCTCTGCAGTCCTATCACTGAACCGAGAGGAAAGCTGCTGTTTACCAGCTCCTCCACAAGTCTTCCCGCCTGCGATCCCAGTCACAATCCTCGCGCCTCCTCTTTCTTTCCACATTATCAACATGTCAGAGACATTACAAGAGATCGCCGATGTGCCCAAGGACTTCCTAAGAGATGGCACACAATTTCTGAACAGATGTACCAAGCGTACGTTGACCCTGTGAAAGTGAACAAGATACCACTCATGCATCACCTTTCCTCCCTAAGCATTTTCCTCCGATTTCCCATCAGAACACGTTCAAGCTTTCCATCTCCCAGAGTCCCGTGCTAACACACTACATAACTCTCCAGCTGACAAGCGAGAATTCATCAAGATCTCACAAGCAGTCGGATTCGGTTTCTTGATAATGGGCGCAATCGGCTATGTGATTAAATTAAGTGAGCCTTCTCAGCCACTGCAACACACTTCTGTGCATCTTGTCAGAAAGCTGCCTGGGATCTGTGTTCCTGGCGCTGACACTCTGTTCTCTACAGTACATATACCGGTGAATAATATATTGGTGGGGGGGGCATGACGATGGTGGGATGCTGGGCTAGCGAAGAGGCTGGAAGGATATCACTTCTATTGTGGGTGTGAACGCAAACATGGTCTTGTGTGCGATATCTCGTACTTGTCAGCAGGCAATGCAGCTCACCGTCTGGCGTTGAATTCCAATTCAGAACGCCGGAAACACCTCATAAATCTTTGTATCGCTTGGTACATGGGAGATTGGCTATGAAGGCAGTCGTACACACCAAAATGCTGTGGGTTCACGAGTATATTCTCCAGATACAGCTACATCGTCACCATAATATATCCTCCCCCAAGTATCCTCAGCTGTCCTTGCGTTTCCAATGTCATGTATTGATGTATGGGATCCATCAAGCTTCGCTGGTGCAAAAGATATATGCCTTCACATCTCTCATCCATGCATTTACTGCCCAAATATATCCTTATCCTCCCACTGCATGTAATTCCCAACCACGTTCAATAGCTTGGAAGTGAACCAAAGGCTGTCCTTGGCCCAGCCCAACCCGAAGCCTACGTAGTGCCTACCTTTTGACCCAAGAGCCGCACTACCCGCTCCCCATTCCGAATAACTCCCTCAACCTCCTCCTCCCTAATTGTCACCAGCCCGCAGCTGCTCCATCGTCATCCCCGACCCTTCCATTCCCAGCAGCCCCGCCATCCTGGCCATATCTTACGGGCGGGACAACCCTACTCCTAAGCCCGCCCCTCGGGCCCCTTGTCTTGCGCGTGTGCTCATTATAGTCGTCCTTAATTTCAAGGCGGGCATTGTAGTTTGTGCTGAGGGGTGGGTCGCCCTCGTCGTCTTCGTTACCGTCGTTCCAGCTATGGAGGGAGACGGTACCGTTGGCCATGCCCCAGCCGTTCCAGGATGTTGCTAGACAAGAAAAAGGGGTTAGGGGTTGGGTGAATCATTGATTAGTGGAGGGGGTTTCGAAGGGTTAGGAGAGTAGATGATTGGAAAAGAATGGACTCACCAGCTAGCACAGGGGCATAAGGATGCCAGCTGGCATCTCTGACGCAAGTCTTCCATCCGTTCCCATGACGATTGAACTCGTATCCATAGCTTACCACGTCTGGATGGCGAGGTCTAGTGCCCAGAGTCGCCTTGCCGACGTCGACTTTACCTTTCACGGTGCCATCCATGTTCCAGATCCAGACAATGCCGTCTTCGCTCCCACTGTATACGTATCTGGAATTTGTGCTTCCAGCAGGGCTAAAATGACATCGAATGAGTGTCTTGAGGACGCTGTGGCCTCTAAAGGTAACAACTGAACAGTCATGTGGGTTTGGTATGTAGTCCATAGGGTCGTAGGAATTGAATCTGTAGTCGAAGTTTGTTCCGTACCGTCGGAGGTTGACATCCTTGAATTTGTTAGGGCTCATCATCTTTCTCAGGTCCCAGAGCTTCATCATCTGGTCTTTGCCATTGCTCAAGACATATCTGCCATCACCTTTACTGTCGACATATGTAATACCCTCAGTGTGGCCAACGAAGACGCCAGCCTCTCGTCCATCAGCCATTGACCGGCGATCCCATACTCGGAGAGTTTGATCGTCTGAACCGGAATAAAGTATATGAGGGGATGAAGTGTCGCCGAAGCAGACCGCGTTCACATCATCGTCGTGGTTGTCTAGCTTGAGGACGGATTGACGGGTCTCGAGATCATAGACTACGACTGTGTGGTCGGAAGTACCGGCGACGATCTCACGGCCATCACCAGAGAAGCGTAAACTCCAGATGCCAAATCCTGCACGACCCCAATGTGAGGTCGCTCTCCTCGAACTTCCACCAGCAGATGGCGCAAAATTGGTGAAGTCAAGGAGCGTTGGGTCTGAGGGATCGGAAGGGTCAGTCGGGGCGAGACAAACCATGTGTCTGATTGAAGAGTAGGCTAGCCAGCGGTTGTCGGGTGAGAGGGTGGCGTCGGTGATGGTCCATTGGCCAAAGGGGTAATCCACAGTCTTGTAATACTTCCATTCATAAGGGTTGGAAGTGTCGTACATGCGAACCTTGAAGTTCTGCGTGCAAGAAAAGAAGAAATTGCCATCGTCAGAAAACTGGCCACTGTAAGCTCGAGAATCATAATGGATGATCTTGTCAGCAACAGTCGTGGCAGGCACCATTTCCTGCAAACAGAGTCAGCAAGCTCCCTGAAGGGATGATAGTTAGAGATAATCATACCTGGCTAATTAGACGATTGGCCCGCCGGTAACTTCCTCGTGCATCGTCACCGAGCCTCCTCCACATTAATCTCTCGCTTACGTTCTTCTTTCGCTTCCTTCTAACGTCCGCAAAGTGATCTCGTGAGCCATAGATTCCGGACCTCATGAGTTCTCTTCCTTCCTCGCTAGGAATGCTCGGATATTTGCTCTCACAACTCTTGGGCCTACGCCTCCGCCGTGACGTAAAACGCCCATGTCCGGCCTCGCCGTCGTCATCTTCATCGTCATCGACACCAGTATGCGCAGCTCGCCCATTAAACACTCCGCGGGTGAGTAGCTGTCGAAAAGGCGCACTGGTCCGGAGTATCTCTAGCAGCTGTGCCGAGGTCACTGCTACCGGTCAGCATCAATGTAGCCGGGCTGAGATTGTATTCATACCTCGTACTGCATCATTTCTCTGCCGTGGCGTGGTGGTAGTCTGCTCGGTCTCCGTTTCTTCTTCCTCGGCATTGTCTATACTCGCGTTTGATATGGAGAACTGGATCTCCACGCTACTCAAATTATCCTGTGCATCTGCTCCGTGTCAATTGCAAGTAGAACTAGTTTAGGGAGGTTCCCAAGCCGTACCAACGTATTCATTCTCGTCATCTTCCTCGTCCTGGTCTTCTTCCCCTTCCACGTCAGTCATGTAGCTTTGCTCGGGAGAAGGCTCATATTCGATGTCGTCATCTTCATCGTGCAACAAGTCTGCGATCGTCAAATTGCTGGGTGCCGGCGCTTCAGGGGACGGGCTAAGACCATCTCTGTCGTTGGATGGACTTTGGGCAATTGCAGCAGAGGGAGGCATTATGTTTGCTGTACAGGCGAAGAACGAATGGTGACAAAGGATTCGACAGGTCTGGAGATGCACTAAATACGACGTACATGCACAACGAGAATTCGGCGGTAGGTCTTTCTTTAAGTCCGGACCCTTATCGATAACGATAACGTCCTGACCGGTACGGAGTACTAGTTAGTAACTAACTAACTTTAGATCCCCAGCACTGCAATAATGGTGAAGACGACTACGAATTCGGCTCAATGTTTCTAACTCACCATTTACGATAACGTCCCCAGTAGAGCGAAGTTGATGAAACTAATACCATCAGACAGTGAACTACCACAGAGGCCTGGAAGCCGACTACATCTTCGTGACAGTTGCACCCTTTGTGCTTCCGTCGCTCTCTGTACTCTGGCATAGTCATTCCAGCCGGACCTTGCGTATGATACGATGTCAGAAGTCGAAAACCACTTTACAGTCTTCATCAGGCTCCCTTTTAATAGAGGGGGTTTTGTTGACCCTCCACCAGTGCGTATATCACAGCAGCCGAGAAATACTTTTTTGCTGACACTCTGACAGGTAGCCTGGAATGCAGCCAAAGAAAAGGAGCTATGGGAGATCATCTCACGGCAGTCAAAGAGCAACGAGCTCAATTGTATGCCTCGATTACTCGTTCAACAAGTCAATGCTGATGCTCGGTAGGGAAGGAATTGTACGTTTTCATGCAAAAAACTCGTGAAAACATCTGATTTTAGCTGTTCAACAGAGCTGAAAGATTTGATGTTACCCAGCCTTTCCTTCTTCAGAAAGCAGCATGGCTGTACGAACGACAGCTATCTCAAGTGAGGGCCCAGATGCGCAAGGTAGGATCGCGGCAGTCGTCAACCCCTTCGCCTGCCCCAGGTTCCATGTCGGGAAGTGCCTTCGGTGGGCAAGCGATGAAGCGAGATGGGAGTGGAGGTATGGATTCCGCTCACCTAGTTATCAAGGACTGACGACAGGCAGGCTCGCAAGTCCCTTCTAGATTGTCAACGCAGGCCAGAGATAGTCCTTCCCTAAGAGGAGAAGTCAGCGTTCCAGGGACTCCGAATAAAGTCAAAGGTATAATTTCAGCTCGGATCCGTGCTAAGCTGACGACATCTCCAGCGCCACAAACATTGAAAATGGGCTCAGCCGCAACCGCCTCCCATTCTCGGAGTGGCTCTATCACGGAGCAGAGAATGCCACTTCCTATTTCGCGACACGCTTCTAAGGATGCGCCAACCAGGCCAATGGATCTACGCTCGCGGGCAACGACAGTTCAACAGGAGCCTTTGACACGATCTCCGAAAGAATTGCAGCTGTCTTCTCCTTCTTCGTCTGAGCAGTCGGAGAATGAGACAGCCTCTAAGCCCACGGTCAGTAATCGTCTAAGACCGTCTTCAGCTCGAAATAGGCCTCAACCCACACGCACGCATCAATCATCGCCCTCAGATGAGGGAGGCGATGGTGAGGATGAGGATGAGGATGACACATCCCCTTTCCTTCCATTCGCCGCTGCATCAAGCGCCAGTACACATCACCCCACTCAAGACCAGAGCGCAACCCTTCGCGGCGGCTTCGGCACGCCACCACGTGCAGTTATGCCGACTACTACCCGGCGAGGCACTATGGAGCGAATTACTTCCACTAGCGTAAGACCTGCTGTGCTTGTGCCTCAGCAGCAGATGACCTCGTCCGCTAGCTCAAATTCATCTGGACCTGGCAGCTCTGCACCCGCGGTTCGACCATCACAGCTATCTGCGCCTCGGCACACTAATCCACCTTCTCACTCTGCTACTCCGCTGAGTCCTCGGCGTGCTGCTGAGCTTGCTGCTGCTGGACTTTCACCTCTTCGCAGACCTGGGAGTGGCAGGGAAGGGAGCGATGGTAGTCCAAGCATGGGTAGCAGCTTCTCTGATCTTGATGATGCCAGTGTGACGCAAAGTGCGTTGGAAGAGGCGTTACTAAGTAACATGCAGCACGGGGGCAGCGGGGGTGTAGCAAGTCGCATGAGCACGATAAGTCAGGCTTTGCGGTCTCGAGTGTTTGATCAAGGAGGGAGATAATACTGCCCACCCCATACTAATACATCGAAGGCTTTTCTGGAACGTAAGCAGCTAGCCCAGTGGCATGTTTCTCAACAGGCTGTGGTACAAAGAGTCTAATTCGTGGTCAAGTCAATATCAGGTTTTCCTCCCCCATGATGCCTTGCAGGGAAACATCTTAAGTACCATGATTTCTTGTCGAGAAACCCACTCTGGCACTTCAGCTGTTCACAGGTTGCATGAGCATTGAGCCACAGGACATGTCTATCATCCACTCAATTAATTGTCTTAGATACGGAACTCCATTGTCTGAATGGACTTCAAAGCTTTGCAGCCTCGAGGAGGCCTCCATGTGAACATGTTCGTTTCCACGTGGATGAAGACAGGCTTTCACTGTCACTGCAGCTGCTAAACACTTCCATCCATCCACAATCCAAATCTTAAATAAATAGTCAGTCACGCAACTCGAGCAGCGCATCACTACGTGACAAGATTCTCACTCCCTCAAGGCACATAAGCGATCTAACAATTTCACCAAAGGCCAAACAAGATTCTGGGTATCTGTCAACAGTCTACCACCATTCCAAGGTATCTCCATTCACTTCCTTGAAAGACCTCTTTCCACCACGCTTGACCTTGCTGACCTTGGCTGCTTGCTACCTCAGCTATTGTGCACCCAAGGCGTATCCAGTCTTGCACGATGTCAGACTCCTATGATTCAGACCACCCACCTACCTTTCTTTCTCTACCCTCAGAGGTGCGCTGCATGATCTATAAGGAAGTCTTTGCGGGGGCAACGATCGTCCTACCGGCCGCGAATGTGCCGCGCCGTTCACGACGCCTGAATGGCAAGCTCATAGCCCTTCTTCAAGTTTGCCGCGTATGTCATCTGGAGGCAACTCCGATTCTGTACTCGAATGCTGTAATGAAAGTGGCAGGTCCTTTGGCGGCTGGAACTCTAGAACGAGGACTGCGAAACGAGCATTTTCATCGAATTAGGACGATCGTGGCAAGCACTTCAGCTCTGGATGGGAAACAGATGGGGCGGCAACTGAAAGAATTTCGTGCTTTGAGGAAGATGACTTTCCAGCTTGGTTCGTACCCTACACTTTCTGGAAACGCGGACGGTCAGGCAATTCAACTAGTTGTCAGCGCAGAGATGTCTAAGTTAAGAGTCTCACAAATGTACTTGTGGATCGAGTGGCTAGTGCGCAGTGGTATTTCTGTACACGTCGCCTTCAAAATTTGGCACTGGACCAAACCTCGTACTTCGGTAAAGCCCGCTATTCATGCTCAAAGACGACGCTAACCTAAAGTCAGGTCCATTATATTGACTACAACATTAACGACGACGTGACTGTGATCTCTGCCGATGATCCATTCGAGTAGAAAGCTATGTTGAAAGGGAGACGAGATCATGAATAGTATTGTGGCGATTGGCTCATGGGGATAGCTCATGGAGATGCCTTCGATTTGCAGTCTCTTGTATTGCCAGGGAAAAAAGTTGCGAAAGCAATATAATATGTCTATCACCTTAAAACTCCGCACTGTATGATACCGCGCGCCATAATACTAACGCTGAAAGGACGCGAGGTCGCACCACACCGGGTGTTAGACGTATCAGGTACAAGCATTAATGGACCAGCTCGGCGCGAAGATGCAGTTATGGGCAAAGCGGAATCAGACTTCTGGCAGCGAGGCTTTTCCAATAGGTAATGCCACAAGTCACATGACACTGGCTAGATTCCCTTTCTCCGCGAAGGTCTGAATCAAACCGAACTTCGAAAACGTTTAAGCATGCTGTCGCCAGAATTGACTGATAAACTAAAGCGATGTTGGACATGAAAATGTCTCACATATGCAGTGATGAGAGTTCTGGGCGTTCATTTAGTAGTAAAGAGGGGAGGATTTCTCTCGGGCGATAAAGTAGACCTACATACTATGGGCACCCAAGACGAAATAGACTCGTCTATGTTGCACCTTGATCATGTTCGCTGAGTGGCTATCGTCAAATGAGGTTGAGTGGCGGGCTCATGGAAGAACAGACCTCCAGAATAGGAGAATCTGCTGCCGACGTCAGAAGGGCTAACGCAATCCAGACTTATTCTGAGTTGATTTCTACATCACAAGTATCTTTCCCACAAAACCAACGGTGCAGGTTCACACTTAGGATGTGGCTATGGCGGCTTGCATGGGAAGCAAGAACACACCAACGACCTCAGAGTGATGAGTTTGGCAAGCCATTACGGATGCTGCCGAACCGGTACCGAATCGGTACGGAACCGGTACGGAACGAGCCCCCTATCGTCGCGAGATTTAGTCATTCTAAGCTCCAGAATAGCGTCAGAGAATTGCTGCTTATGGACATCTCCAGCGATTTGATTGGCGCGGAGACAAATTCTGGTCTTAACAGTAATCTACTCCGATATCTTGTCCCTTTTCCCCGGTTGGATGCCTCTGTCCATACCCATCCACCCTCCGCCCGGATGTCATACAGGTCGATCCTTAATGAGATATTATTATTCAATCGAACGTCTTGTCCATAATGGCCGTAGTCAACCCTCTTTCAGCTGCTTCTTTATTCTCCCTAAAAGATTGGGTTGTTCTCGGTAAGCAATGATAACGTGCTTCTGACTCTCAGCGATCAATTACTGACAGCCTTACCAGTGACCGGCGGTGGTACAGGAATGGGTTTGAGTATGTATTGTCACCTCGTATACCTTCCTTCTATCGCCTGCCTCGTTTCTCCTCTTTTCCCAGGCTCTCATCCGCAAACATTTTCCACTGCTGTCTAAATAACACATTTGGACAGTGTTAACCCAGACTTTGGCCACCAATGGATGCAAAGTCTACATCACCGGCCGCCGCGTTGAGGTTCTGGAAACAACCGCCCGCATCCATGGGTCCCCTGGCAAGCTCGGACCGCAAGGCGGAAGTATTGTCCCGATTGTCATGGATGTAACGTCCAAGGAGAGCATCAAGGGGGTCGTGGATCACATCACGAAGACTGAGGGCTATCTTAATCTGTATATTTGTTTCCACCAACAACAATTGCCTCTGTACCGACCAAATGGACGATAAGGCAGAGACTGACAGTGCGACTGGTAACCAGGCTCGTAAACAATGCCGGCGTTTGGACCACGAGACCAAGTGTAGATCCGGAGGCTGGACCAGAGGCATTCGGGAAGGCTATGTTTGATGAGAGCATCGACGCTTGGCAGAAGGGTGAGTATTGACATGTTTGGCTCACCTTTTCAATGATCATGTCTCAGGCTAAATGAACAATCGATAGCCTTCCTCACAAATGCCACATCGCTTTACTTCGTGACGGCGGCGTTCCTGCCGCTTCTCGCCAAATCAGTTTCCAGCCCCACCGGCAAGATGGGCAGCGTGATTAACAACACGTCTATTAGCGGTTTCCTTAGGATGTGAGTGTCTTGCGGTTAGCGGTTGAAGAAAATTTTAAGCAGTATCTCGCAGGTCCCAGAATTCTCAGTTAGCGTACAATGTAAGTTGATGTAGGAATTCCACATGGCGCTGGGGATGGAACTGACGACAAACCAGGCGAGTAAGGCTGCTGCTGTGCATATAACCCGGCAGCTGGCCTATGATTTGAGTCATAAGAACATCAAGGTCCGTGTCAACGGTATCGCTCCTGGTATGTACGGGCGTTTCCTCTAACCTCAATGATCGTCCATAAGAACGGTTGGAGCTGAGCATACCTAATCCTGACGTTCCATAGGATGGTTCCCCTCTGAGATGACGACGGGTGGTTCCGATGATAATAACGAGAGCACACCGCAGGAAGACGCACCGTTCCAGCAGTGGATGGAGCACATAGGGGCGAGGGTGCCCCCTGGACGCATGGGCAACGTGAAAGACTTGGCAACCGTGAGTCAGAACACACCTGAATCAGAGACTTGACAAACTATGAAGTCGCAGCATGAACTGTTCCTAACCATGATATAGTCTCTTCTTACTCTTGCCACCAACGAGTACATGTGGGGGACGATATTCATTATCGACGGTGGAATCGCCCAAAGCATGGCAGGTAACATGTAAGAATATGCAGTTGCGGTGAATGGAGGCTTCAGAGAGAGCATGCAAACTGCGTGGCTTAACTTGCGGATCAATCACGGATTTCCCCAGGCTTGTGCCTCTGTAGAAATACATCTACCCGTGCAGCCATGCAGTCATTTACCCGGTCAAATTTCTATCCATGTCATCATATTCGCTATTGCCCTCGCAATATCTGTTCTCTGGTGACTCGTGACAGATGGGAATGACCGTGAAGGACCGCTCATTGGGCTCCTCGAATGTAGAGTTATCCGTGACAGAGAGTTGCTGAGGAAGATGTTCTACATCAACTATTGCCATTAACCTTCGAAGCGGACCATTCTTGGCTTACTCCAGCACTGCAAACTGGATCCAGGCTGTAGGACTCCTAAATCCATGTTAATACACTCTCTTCAGAGATCGCGCAGAAGTCATTATTACTTATCTCCAACGGATTAAGGTCGCATTATCTCAAACAGCAGGTAGCAACATCCTCGTGATGAAGCTACGTGAAAGATGGCCGCTGAAGCCATAAAAACGAATGTCGATTAGTCCGAAGGTTTTCCGACCAGAAGTGAGAAGAAGGGTCTCCCTTGAATTTTCGCTTCAGCTCCCTCCATATTTAAGCTTACTACACTTTATAACTAATTAATCAAGCTTGGCGGTCTTTTTACATTAGATAAATAATAGTTTTTTATCTTGAAATTTTAGTAGTAAGATTATAAGAGAACCTATTTTATTATCTAGACGACTTTAGTCATTTTACTATGATAATTAGGTGATAGATGTTACGAATCCTCCCGCGACCTACGCCAAGGACCATATTCCCTGTGGCACTGACCATGGCTCACAGAGCTCATCTCGGACCCAGCTCCCCGCCGCTATTCTAGCTATCACTGACGACAGGTACCCACAGTTGTCTGTACCTGGCCTCAGCGAGATAAGGGGCACGGACATGTATATAGAGCGTTGTGTTCCCACTTTCGTTTCCTTTTCTTCACGCTTCGTCTTGTATATTAGGCCCAACCATAGCTCTCCTGACAATAAATAGCCATCGTCTGCCCTATAGTAATTTGAGGGTAGCAACCAAGGATTTGCAAGAGTTTCGTAATGCATAGTCAAAAGTGGTCATTAAGTAGATCACAGTGACCAGTAATCATTTAAGAGATATTTTATAATTTGTTTCTCTGTATAATATTGACTTAGGATTTTGTCTTAGCAGCTAATGATCTTCACAAAAACCCTTAACCCCACTTTAAAATAGTGCTGTCCAGAAATAACAATTGATCCCTCTCAAGGCTCACGTTTTTATCCTCTTAAAGGTCTCTTTGTTCGCTATTGTTTAGCTCTCTTAAATGTTTCTAACCTTTTGTAGAACATTAGAAGTCTTGTAAAATGAATTGGGTAGAGACTAAATAATACCTATCCTAACTTGTATTAGTCTTTACAAGGTTAAAAAGGTCGATCGATCAGGAAAGATGACAAGTGCATTGGATCATTCCCCCTTTCCTTCATATTGAACCCGTCCACTTCTCCACCCTACATGTGTCTCTCTAAGGCTCATACTCCCCTCGACCAATGACATGATGAGCACGTAAAATTACTGTACTCGACTATCTCCAGAAGACTAGCTTGCAACACGCCCTACTCAGTTCAGATAATTCGCATCCAGGCAAGGCCCAATAGCCAATTGTGGCATATTCGGCCCAGGATTCAGCTGCCTCTTCCCCTCGTATACGCCCAACGGGCACCGTTCGTTATATCCAAGAAGCTTCGGGATGGGGCTTGGGTTTCCCAAGGCACCGTTGCCGGGTAGGGTGTATAGATCGCACCCGTAGATGAAGAAAGACCGAACCGGGAAATACCTGTAGCTGATGCAATTCTGTGTTGTATAGCACCGATTGCAGCATTCGATCAGACTGAGGCTGAAGAGGGTCTGAACGCTCCAGGTGTTAAGGTCAGCGGGAGCGAGCCAAGAGTAGTCTTTGTTGATGGGGTAGCTTTGATAGTCGAAGCAGGTGCTGACAGTCGGTCGAGGTCCTTCCACAGTGGTGGTCACCGTGACTGTGGTAGTGGATACAGTTTCACTAACAGTTGCGGTGATGGTCTGTGGTTCATCCAGTAATTAGTGGCCAGTTTTGACCAAACAAGTGAAGGGTCACATTAATGAAGAACCGTGAAAGACAAGCATGGTCGATATGGCAGGACTTACCGGGGTTGGGACGACAGTAACGGACGTGGAGGTCGCGGTCCTTGTCGAGGGCGTGATGCCAAAACATGAACAGGCACTCGAGATTTCTTCGGAAGCATATTTACTGACCCATGGGGGAAAACCTCGGTCAGTATCCACAGCTTCTGGTGTGACGGATCGCTTGGCCGGAGAAGGAGGTGTCGGTAGGATTGTCTTCGTGTTGGAAGGAAAAGGCGCATTGTAATAGTACGTGATCGGTGACCCTGGGGTTGTCACTGTGACTGTCTCCGTACTAGAGGCACCATGTCAGCGAATATGAGCTTTCGAGACGAGGTTTTCAAGACAATGACAGAACGGACTGAAAACTTACATCGTGCCCGTCAGCGGTACAGTTGTCGTGATCTGTGTTGGTGGTGTAGGTGTGCTTGTAGAGACCTGGAGTAAAGCCCTCGTATGAGCATTGCCTGGAAGAGCCTGGCCCCGAAGGCATCATCAAGTAGCAGAACTGCTTTCAACTTACAACGACCTCAGTAGTGGTTGTAGCAGGAACGTAGGAGCTGCAGAGAGATGATGCGAGCGACGAATACTTCGAGAAGGCATTAACGACGAGCTTGTCTTTGCAGTCGAAAGACTTTTTTCTTGCTTCAAGACGTTCAGCGGCGTCGGTAGGAGTGGCAGCACAGGAAACAATGGCTACCAATAAGGCATTGATGCTATACAAGATGGGCTTCATTGTTAATTGCGGCGCCAGGCGGTTTAACTCGAAGACAAGATAGCAAGATATGAATGTGATGATATGAGAAAGAATCGACAATAGGAGTAAACCCCAGACTGATATAACTCAGTATGGCCTACCTCTGCCGAGGTCTTCCAAAATAGGCATGTGGCATAGTTTTCAAGCTCTTGCAGGATGGACTCGAACTTCTGGGACGACATGAACGGAGCTCTCAGGGAAGCATGCATCTCTGCAGACAAGACTAGTGACACCTTGCGTGTCTGAGGTCTCCAAAAAGAAACAAGAAGAGTTCCCGAGAACACTACTGGTTCGCTTCTCGACCAGTCTTTCAAATTGATATTTTCAGAGTGTTCTTAGTATGATCGAGAGTCAGGATTGGCCTGTGAAAGTTCAAAGCCAACTCCTGCGACAGCGTTCGCTTAAAGTACGTGAAATAGGACAAGCGAGAGAGTAGGGCGCACCGAATCGGTAAACAAGCTAGAACGTGGCACACTATGGTAGGATTACTGGACCTGGGCACTCCATATAATGGGGTTAGAAAACGGTGACCATGGCGCTGGGACGGGGAGGAAGAGCCAGGGGGTCAGAGAAGAAGGGGAAGCGCCGACGATCGAAGTGAAACATTGGGATGTCAGTAGTCACTAACGTAATGTGAAATGTACGGGTCCGGATCCCCGGTCTGTCATACAAACTAGTGGTACTCGGTGCCGCTGACAAATGAGTTCCAGTCTCAGGCTATAACTACTAAAACAGGTAAGAAAGTATAGTTGAATGATGTTTTGATCCGCTGAGACTGATGTGGCCGTGCTGCGGTACTGTGGCTTGAGTCTTTAATCACATTTTGTATAGTCTGATTGGCAAAAGAGGTAAAACCCGAGCAAAAGTCATTGGTCGGGATCCCTGGTTGCAACTCACTTTTCTGCATCAAGTAGGGTCTTGGATGTGTCTAATGTGCAGCCTAGCCCGTCAGGGTTAGTTCTTCGCTTGGTACCTGCGCTATTTAGCACACCTGCCCTAATCCGAACTGTGGACATTCATTCTGGGAAACAAACCATTCTCTAGTCACAGAGAAATTTCAATAATTGCTCCTTGCGTCAAATAGTTCTGAAGTTTAACATCTCAATGGTCTATAGGCGGCAACAGCTTCAATCCACGTGATCTCGGCTAGGAGAAACAACTGCCATTCTGCCGGCAGGAGGATTCGTGAGGAAGGCTCGAGGTGGTGTATCTCTTGTGCCCATTCCTAGACAACTATCTCAGTGGGAGGTGCGCATGTCCATCAATGAACAGCTCAAACTTGCAACGCAACGGCGATGGCAGGTAAAGAGGTTGAGGGTTCTATCATCATGCGTGAACGAGTAACTCTACTACCCTGTTAGGCTATTATAAGAATAATTACGGGACCCAGCCTTCTAGTCACGAACCTAGGGAAACCCTGTCTGTGCAGTTGTAAATTAAAGGCAATACCATACCTACTATAAGCTACGTATGATTGCTGTTTGGTAAAGACTGGGTCAAAGCGACCTATCAACCAAATAGTCAAGTAGAAAGATTGTGTCAATCCCTGTGAGTGTCAACAAGCCATTTCTGCTGCATTCTGCTACATTGTTGCCGCTTTTTGATGGTCTATTTATGCTATAACTAGGAGTAACTCCTGTGGCGTTTGTACGGCTTGTTTTTGTGTATAAACTGTGCTTTCTACCCTCATAATAGAGAACAACTTGCTTTGCACGAATTCTATGCACTATTCTGAGCAGTTCGACAGATTGTAAGTGGAGACACGATCCATACAGAAAGCAACGAGATCTTGGACGCTGCGGTTGCCTTCCTCCTATCTTGCGACTCTCACACCACGTAATCATGCCGTCTCTCTGCTCTCCACACACCCCTTGCTCGACTTGCGCCTTGTGGAATTTCCAAAATCGAAAGGAAGAAAAAAGGGTTTAAGGATAGAAATGAGCTGGAACTCTCCTCCTGTTTCATGCTTCCGAATCAAATTCTTCGAAGCTTGACCCCAAAAGTGCCGCAATCTTTTGTCTCCTCACGCTTATCATTGAGCTGTCCGCATTCATCTCTCTGGACTTTGCACTTCTTGGTAGCGCTGACAAAGCTCCCCGTGTCCTTGGCCTCCTTCTTGCCCTTGAAGCTTTCGGCGTAGACATCACGGCAAGTCTCCCACTGGACATCGCATGTATCCTCGCACGCCTTGTCTACATGTTTTCTGGGGTAAGATGGGCACTCAGCTATATCGTTGCTGGTGTAGACCATGGAGTGGTGTTCTTGATCTAATCGGCGAAGACCACGTTGCATCCACACCACGGAGGACGAATCCCGCCGACTTGAGGCTCACTCGGTGGAAGAAAGCTACTGGTAGATGTTGGACTCGTGGCAGTATCTTACGGTGGTTATTCCAGTTAAATTCTGGGAAGCGGGCTCGGTGAATGGTGATGCAGACACGGTGGAAGACGATACAACGGCATTGGAAGATGTGACGGCGTTCATCATCCCGGTAGAGCTGGTAGTGGGCATGCCAGTGGTAGATGCAGAAGCGGAGCTGCTGCTCAGAAGGGTGGTACTGCATCCTGTACTTGTGTTGGTGCCAAGAGTCACGGCATGATTGAGTGCGATCAGCCAGCCAACATTGGATGCACTTATAGTGACATTGATGGCGGTACTGGCCAAGCTAACGCACTTGAACATTATACCAGCGCCTAAGGTTGCCAAATTCCCGACCAAAAAGAAAACGCTGCATGCTTGGGCGCTGTGGATCAAGTTGACCGTCGACTCTGATGAGGTGGCAATGGTAGAGCCAACTTGGAAGATGAACTGAGCATTAGGAATGCCTCCAGCGTTCAGGGTATGAGTTCCGCTAAATTGAGCTGATGAAGAAAACTTGTATACACCTGGACCGGGTGTCAAGCCGCCAAGGTCTTGACCAGTCAGATGCTGGGTGGCCAGAAGAGCGGCGGCTGCGTTGTAAGCCGAAAGCGCGTCACTCTGAACAGCTGTTGCAACAGCATTCACACTGTTAGTGTTACCATTGGCGACCCAAGGGGGATAAATTAGTGATAGCGGTGCCTGGACTGCCACCAAGATCGCCGTTGATGACTGTGAGGCCTGTGTCTGTCACTGTTGTTGCTGCTAGGACGCCGAATGATGCGGCGCTCCCAATATCGATAGCCTGTGCCTTGATATTGCAGAGCTAACAAGGCTGCAGGCAAGAAGAAGATGGCCCAACATGATGGCGTTTGAGAGATCTTGTGAAGTGATTGGGGCGTGAAAGTGATCAAGGAAGGTTCTTGAGAATGTTAGATGTGCTCATAAAAACGAAGAGCAGACACGGAAAGTTACCAGTTTATATATCTATCCATCCAGTACCATTCCAGCCAATGTTGATCCTTCCTCAGAATATGTTGAGTTCCATCAGAGCTGAATCCCAGGCGGAGCAGGCACTACAAGCAAATTGAGTGACGTCCGTGCGTCCTTGCAGGAGTCTGGACCGGGCTGCAATGCTAGCACAACTGGGTCAAAGACAAGGCTCTGAGCATTAAAATAGCAGGTGAATTAACGAGTTTGGTAACTACTGAGCGCAAGACAACAAAAAAAATATGTAGAGTATGAGCTGATAGAACCGACGTAGACTATCTCCATTGGTACGACTGAATTGCTCTGAGGGTGGTCGCAAGGTTGTGCTGTCGAACTTTGAACAGGATGTGTTATCCGGCCACGATGACCCAGACTTAACGCCAAGGCTGTAGCAGACTTCCATAATTAATTGATGTTCCTAATGCCAAGGCTGCAGAATAGCCTTAACGCTAAAAACGGGTACTTCTTAACGCTAAGCTCTACAAGGAAGGGAGGCCACAACAGGGGTTAATCGGGGTCACAAGGGATAAGCAATTTCAAGCAATTTCAACATGTTTTTCGTACAATAAAGGCTATTCCTATATCTCACCAAAATTCTGTCCTGCGGCGCCAGCAATTCGAGGGTAACGCCAAGGAATTACAACACTTTCGCAATGCACAGTACCCGACTTTAGCGCAAGGATAAACAGTGATTCGCATGGGGGTCACGTAATTTCAGAAAACTCAGTCTTATTATGAGCTGTGACCCAAACACTTCAACAGGGTTCATTACCAATAATGTCTTACAGTCATCCTCATGGATGTGGCAAAGCAGGGGATTGGACGTCTCAGGAATTAGATCAATACTTTATTGTTTTCAACAAGGACGTTAGCTCGGTTGATTGGGCCACGATACAGTATGCAAGCGATCTCGTGTCTTAGGAGAAAGGACATGATATTAACGAGTAAGGTGCTTAAGATTGGTGGTTAAATCCATTGGCATGAACGGTACTGCTGCAACCCAATCGAATCATCATGTGCCACTGATAGATTGAGGGGTGATGGAGTTTATTTAATGATGCACGTTTCCCATCTAGGCTTGTCGTTATGCGCTACGCTGAGCTCACCAACAATTTCGAGCTGCTAGGGCTTCCTCATTTCCAAAATTCAAGGAAATATGGATGATTCATTTCAATATCTTCCCCTTGATCCAAAGCAACGAGAGATTCGACTTGTTACGTTGGAACCTGGAGCTTGGTCACACTCAATACGCTGCACTATTGAAGCACGTTCTTTTGATGGAAAGCCCATGTATGATGCACTCTCCTATGTATGGGGTGATGCAAAAAACCGGAGACCCATTCAACTCAACGATCAATTATTCGAGGTCACAGAGAATCTATGGGTTGCGTTACGGCGTCTTCGAAATCATGCTATCCGCCGCGTGCTCTGGATCGATGCTATATGTATCAATCAGACGGACAATAACGAGAAGTCTCAGCAGGTCGCGATGATGGGAGAAATATACAGCAACTGCCAAAATACAATAATCTGGCTGGGAGAGGATGAAGATGTTGATGTTTCTGAGACGGAATCGAAATCTACGACTGCATCCCGTGCATGCAAAATGTTGGAGATGCTTGGGGCTGATAAACATTTTTACGAATTGCCTTGCTTCATAACAGCGGAAGGGGGTCGAGCTGAGATAAAAGAAGAGTACTCTGATCATTTTGAGGCCTTTCGAAAGTTTGTCGATGTTCCATGGTGGAGGAGAATTTGGGTTATTCAAGAGATGGTTTTGCCTAAGCATGTTAGATTCCTCTACGCTTCTGAGGAGTTTTCCTACAGTACATTGAGATCTGTTGTACAGGGATTGCAAGTACACGGCACAACATGTTGTAAGCAGCATCGGTATACACTCCGAGCGATAGCCTTCGACCCGATCTTGACGTTTCAAGAACAAGTGGAGCCCATGGTCTATACACGTGAAACATGGACACATCAGACACCGATCACGCTCTTTCGCTTACGGAGGTTATTCTCAGCTTTTCAGGCAACAGAGAAGCGCGATCTCTTCTACGCGCTCCTAGGCCTTGTCACAAGCTGGGGCGCTAACAATCCTCTGTATCCAAATTACGGCGTTTCTCTGAAAGAAGCCATCATGCAAGCCGTCTTCAAATGTATCTCCGAGCAAGGAGGATTAGAGTTCTTGCAGGGCGAAAGATTCTACCGTGGAGAAATAGACATGCCCTCATGGATTCCTGATGCCCATTTCTCCGCTGTTCCGCCACAATGGGCCATCGTTGAGCAACGGAGACTCAAGATATATTCTGGTTTCTCCGCCTCAGCATTCCTCCGCCAGGATACTTCGCAACTTTCTCTTACCGCTAATGGGGCACTGCTTTGCCAAGCACTCTTGGTCGACAAGATTGTCAAGGTTGGATCTATTTGTGATGCATTGGGGCATTTTGAAGAAGCACCTGATGTGCTTCGTCAATGGATGGAGATGATTGGGGTAGAATTTCGAGATTGGCCGGAACAGCCACCTGCAGAAGGCTCCACACAGGATGTCTTCTGGAAGACCATTCTCAATGACTCCACGGAGCTAGATACAACTGAAAGTCCCTTCTATCGGCGACCCAATGACAAGGATTATGTGGACTTACGAGCTCTATGGGAGTTCTTCCTTGGACCATTTGGAAGGATGATTGTGAGCAGCCTTTCATTTTCTGAGGAGTCGCATGACAAACTGTTGTCTAAGGCTCCTGCAACTATATACCACCTTTTCGTTTGCCTCCAGCAGAGACGAATATTCGTAACAGAACGCGGATGGATCGGGCTGGCCTCTCGGCAGGCAAGCCCAAATGATACAGTCCACATTCTGCTGGGTTCTCCTGCCCCTTTCATCCTTCGTCCATCAAACGAAGCCTCAGAGGTAGACAAACAAGCAAAGACGCTGCCTTCTTACACTGTCATTGGTAATGGCTATCTCCACAACGTCATGTTTGGTGAAGCTTTTAAGGGTGACGGGGAGAAAGATGTTAGGACAGTTGCGCTTCATTAAGTCTCACTTGACGTACGAGACGATGACAAGCAACTTCCACATCCACCCCGATTTGCTGTCTTGTTAACCAAAGAAGGCATATATTCAGGCTCAGCAGAGCTTAGTTTTTGTTTGCAGCTTTTCTCTAGTGGAATGAGTCATGATCAAATTTGCGGTTAAGCTTGCAGAATAATTCCTTTCACCCGTTCGATTACTGTAATTCAAGCCTCCAAAACAGCTTCTCTGACCCATCAAAAAGCCCAAATGACCGCACTGAGCGCTTAAAGATTTACTTTTAAGTGATAATTTACCTTTGTCTTGAATTAGCATTAGACGTCGCGAATAGAAATTCTATCAACTTGGTGTGCCCAAGGTATTGAGTAAAACAGTTGATTCTATTCCATTGCTATGGAGAAAAGAGAGCGTATTTGTACTCAACGGCGAGCTATCATTTCGTACGTAAAATGAAGGCAACAGTGCTCGTCCTCTCATTACTTCTGGTGGAGCCCAATTACAATTGGGAGACCTGAAACTTAGAAAACCAAAAATCAATACACTGTCCACACAGACATGTTAGAACGCTATGATCGGAGATGTATTGCATCCAGATTCTATCTTGACCCTAAGAGCTTCGACGCAGCCATTGAGAGTCTCAGACCGCGTCCAGAAAGAACACCAGCCAAAGCTAGGTTTGATGATATCAATATCTATCCTCTGACTATATGGGATCAAGAAAGAGCATCACTTGACACGGACTTAGCCAACAGCAGTGAAAGTGCTACCTATGCTTTAACTAAATGGGACGAGTGGGACAGAGGTACTGCCTCTATTGAGAGAGACCAAAGTGCGATTCGTACCTCGTGGGACGAGTAGGACGGAGGGGTTACCGTTGCGGAAACTTTTCGCTCACCCCCTGGTGCTTGTGCGACACCAGAGCTACGTGGGAGACACTATGCTCATTCAAGACAAGAGCGTGCAATCAATATTACTTCCGCCCAAAGGCGTCAAATTACGCTTCACGATCCTGAGCGGACTCCCACACGAAGTCATCCAATAAATATTTATTTTGTAAAAAAATCAAAAGCCCAAGGAAGCGACGTACCAAAAGCTTAAAGGCTATTCTTCACGTGGGATTTCGGCTATAGCGTTTTCGCCAGACCAGTCACAGATCGCATCCGCAAACTTTCACGACAAAGCAATTCAGCTTCAGGATTCGGCGACTGGAGCGTTGTACCTCACGCTTAGAGCCCATTCGGAAACGGTTACGGCAATAGCGTTTCCGACAGATGGAAAAAAGATGGCGTCGGCATCGTACGATATGACAGTCCGGCTCTGGAACTCGGTTACAGGAGCGGCGGACAAAATATTTGAAGGCCATTCACGCGTAGTATCCGCTATAGCGTTTTCGCCAGATGCAAAGCAGATCGCATCTG
Organism: Endocarpon pusillum Z07020; assembly: GCF_000464535.1. Lineage (NCBI taxonomy): Eukaryota > Fungi > Ascomycota > Eurotiomycetes > Verrucariales > Verrucariaceae > Endocarpon > Endocarpon pusillum. The sequence goes on along the minus strand of NW_006916494.1, from coordinate 29,391 downwards.
CATCGTACGATGAGACAGTTCGGCGGGATGTCTTCGGAGCGGTACATTCGCTGAGGTCCATTCGGCAAAGGTCCATTCGGCGTTTGGTTCTTGGCAGGCTATTGGGCCTTGGCAGGACTCCACAGTAGAAATTTAAACTTGAATTCCTGGGATAAGCAGCAAAACCGGCCAACCCAGCTGGGTGCCAAGGCGCGGTCAAGATTCGGTGCAGGATACCATTTGACGAACTGTGCTGACTAATCAATGGATAGTGTGTAAATAGCAAGTTGTTCTATCTAATTCAGTGCGAAAGCAGCGCGTACTTATACATACAAAGTTGCTATATCAAGCGAGATAGCGCGAAACGCAGATACCAAAAATACACGTGTGGCTGACGCAAAACGCGTATCAAATCTGTAACAAAACGCTGGTGACACACGTAGCAAAATAAGCGCAAACTGTATTTTTGGGTTCTACACCATTTCATCCTGTGCTAAGGCACCCAGGCATTCCATCCATATTTTCTCAATGCTAGATACAGATTCCATAAGTAACATTATCATTGAATAAGCTAGGTAGACAAACAATGACATATATTTCAGTGAGTCTGGCCACCGGTGTTTATGCAGCTCGAGGACACTATGTAAAAAATAGCGCCAATATGTAAAAGGTGAAGAAGGATGCGGGTTGCCAAGAGAAGGTCATGTAACTTATAGAGCAGTGTCCGAAAGTGTAGCGCAATCAATGCTTGCCATTGCTCATTAGTTAATTTATTGGTTGTTGCTGCTTGCTGCTGGTCGATCTCTAGAAATTTCTTTTTTATCATGAGGAATTCAGGACGAAGCCCTGACAAAAAAGTCAATTAGTATTTAATCAGGGAAAACCTAAAAAGAGTCTTATCGAGGCATAGTACTTTTGAGTCCATCTACTAATCGTTCCTCTGTGATGGGGCGGGTTTCGAGCTGCAGAAATATTGCTTTACGTCGTTCATCATCATATGTATCGACGGCAGATGATGGGAGGCATGGGAAATGGCTGGCTCTTGCGCTTTGTGGAGTTGGATGTTTCGTGTCCTGAAAATCTTGTCCAGGGTATTCTGTGCAGTCAGACAAGATGTGCGCCATTTGCAATCCAAAAATATAATTGTGCAATGGCGATTAAGGAGGCCAAAAGTTCATGGAAAGATACAAAAGCTGCAGCAAAGTTCTGTAAACAGGACTGCACGCTTTTTAGAGAAGATGATCCATGCCAGATCCAAAGACAACCCCACTCTGATCAGGTAGATCACGTGATTAAAATGGCTGAGTGTCGACTCCCACTCCCTGACTCCATCCCATAATGCTGTCCGTGGAAAGACCCTCATCTGTAGCCTCGTCCCGAGTTAGAACGTTAAGCTCTACCTACACCACAAAGGAAGCCAGGAAGTCGCCTCGAACCGCTTCATAATGGAACAAGCACCAATCGCTCTCCAGCTTGCCCTGACATGATCTTTCTAACATGAGCTCACTATGGTTGCCGCAGTGGATGATCTAGGTTATCATGACAGAGAAGCAATGGCGTCGACACATCTGATATCTCCTGGACATATTAGAGGCCATGGCCCAGCCATGTACATATGGCATTCATCTTGGAGGACACTCGCCTTGGGTAAACTTCGTGTGATGCACCTCAACGCTCAACCATGAGTGATCATCTAGCGCTGTATCCTGTGTGGTTTGCTTCATTGAGTCTTTGTGCAAACTAGGGCACAGATATACATCCGAACACCTAACATAGAAGATGCTCCGTGCCATCAGGTCCCTGCCTTTGATTGTGCATATGTACGGCGTCAGAGTGCAAGAGTCAAATGAAGACAATTCTGGACTTCGCTTCTGCTTTATTACACTCCAGAACGTACAATTTTGAGACAGTGTCTTCAGTTGTGTGAATAGTGTTTTTGGAGCAAGGCTTCGCAGCCAAACAGCCGTTAGCAAGACATGGAACACTTCACATCGTGGACTCTACTAATTCATGACGGGTATCGTCGGCAACATTTATTGGCGAATGCAATCACAGACCGCTCTTCCCTTCAAGACACCAGGGACAGCCATGTCTGCCACAGAAGGAGCTCCCCGAATTTGTTGCACACAAAAACTTCTGAGCTCCAAGGCTCCCTGTCCTCAACCTCATCCTCATCACAACAGATAGACTATCACCATCTTTTGCTCTCTTTGTTGAGCATTTATAGACGGGGTTGCATCTTAGTATCCATCCACTCGTTATCATCTGAGCACAGAGTTCTCTGGAAGAGCTGCATACTCCAAATAAGGCAAAACAATCGCTACAATGTGCCAACAATTCCTCTGCGCTCATTGCCACTACACAGCATTCGATCGATGCACCTTTGCCCGGAGACTAAACAATCGTCAAATGCACCCTGCGACATGTCCGAGTTTTGAACAAGAGTTACATGAGAGAAGGTTATGTTCTACTTGCAAGGCTGTGGACGAAGCTACTTTCAGACTCTACACTTGGATCGAAACCCAGGGTGGAGATCGCTTGCCCACTGAAGGTGGAGAAGCAGAGGAGGGGAGCTCGCCGCTGCGGCCTGGGGGTCAGCATACTGAGCAAGAGCAACAGCAACAGCGACAGTCCTCAACTACACAATTGCCAGCAACCGCCTCGAGTCAGTCTGGCACCCAAAGCGCCATGAAAGACAATCCAGCTGAAATCGAGCCAGAAGCCACCAACCTCGACTATCTTGATCTGAATAAGGTGCGCCCTCTTAGTGATTCTACCATTGCAAGCAGCAGCACGCTCCCAACAACGATCGGTAGTTCAGCCGTACCAAGCAAGAGACATTCCTGCGGCAGACCACAAGACCAACCTCCATCACTGGTGAAACCTGATATCAATGCTCCCTTCCAGCCAGTCAAGGCAAGACGCATGAGTAATCCGAGCGGAGCCTACAACACCGTACCGCCTGGTTTCATCCCTGCCCCTCTTTCTAACGAAAATGCACCCATACTTCAAGCAAACACAACCCTGGTAGAAGGTCAACCCGCGCAAAGAAACCTCAACTTCCGGCCCCCCATCATCTCCAGCACCACTGACGGACCTACCGAAGCCGATGACTCTAACCAAGCTTCCCTTAACATCGGCGCCCTGAAACGCACAATCTCAACCCTCACCTTCGATGACCTTACTCCCCGAACCCGAACCGCATTCCCAGCTTCAGAAGCCACCGAAGTACCTCCCGCTTATGCCCGACCAAGGTCCGAGGTTGGACTGCCGCCGCTGTTGCCGGGCCAAACCGGAGACAGTAGCGAGATGGAGGAGGATGCTGTGGGACATGAAGGAGCGGAAGGGCAGGCGGATAGCAGCAGGGAGGCATCTGACAGAGGAAGCAACAGATCAGGGGAAAGACCGCTGTCGTCTCAAGAGTATCTCAGTAGAGCGAGGTTGGAGTTGATGGGTGACAGGCCTTGAACTTGAATTGTTCCTTTGGCTGTTGGTGTTATATCGAGATGGAAAGGTTGATAGTGTGTCGTAGCCGTAGGCTTAACAGAGGAGCCGGTCCGCTCTTGGTAGGTCTTTGAGGTTTCAATCATTCGTTCATTAAACGAGCATTATCCAGCGCCAGATTCGTCTTGGCTATCACAGATACCGTTGGCGCATGCTTGTTACTTTCAAGCAGACAGGCAGCGTCGACCGTAACGTGTTCAGCACCAGCTCTATCGAGTAGATAACGCAATACCATCTGTCCAATTCTTTCATCAGATTGCCTTGCCCTTTCCTTGCTGAAGTGACCTAAAGCCCCAAGCATCCCCGATGAGATACGGGACTGGACTCGATTCTCGTTCTGTGCTTATGCACGTGGGCTCATGAGGTGGCGTCCTAGTTGGAGGAGATGGAGTGATTTCAGGGGAAGGGGGGGAATGAGGAAGGGGGGGAATGAGGAATGTGAAATGAGGACGGAGGATAGAGGGTAGAGGATACAGCATACAGCATAGGGTTTAGGGTGATGCCTACAGTCGCGGGACAATTTGAGATCGGGAGGCCGAGGGGGAGATAGAGAGGGGTTTGTGATGAGTTGTTCGACTCATGATCGGGTGAGAATCGGGTGAGAATCGGGTGTTGGGAGGAAATTTGGAGGGAGCAGGCAGGGCGGCAGAAGGACAGGTGATTAGTAGATTCCGAGGGAGCTTGAAGACGATGATGACTGCTCTGCGGAATGGTGGGATGATGGGAGGGCTCGGTGGATGGATGAATGGGATGTTTTTGGAATGGGCGGGGAGGGGTTTATGGTGGTATTGGAATTCGAGGAAAGTGCTGTAAGCCAACTCTCTCAATGGAGGAGTGCTGAAGAGGATGGGATTTGATTGCGGTCTGCCTTGTTCAAGGGGCTTTGCAAGTTTTCAGTCGGTGGTGTCATGGCGCTGGTTTCATGTGTTTTTGGATTTTGGAAATGCAAGATTCGACCAGCCACATCCCTGGGTCAGCAAAATGTTGACAATGCGGTGTGAAAGATCCACACTTCTGATTGATCTTGAAGCATACAAGCGTGCCTTGACCTTATCATTCGGCAGCAGAGTGGATTGTAGTTGATACACTATAGATGCACCCAGTCCCACGGATACTCGAACAATCTATCAACGGCATGAGTGGCACTTTTGTCCTCTCTGAAACTTTCCATGTCAGCATTGGTTACGTTGTACTGTACTGCGAGGATGCATGCGCAGAGGACACTCACCACTTCAGCGACAACTCAAACCTCGACTTGTCCCTCCTTGACATTGTTCAAGCCGCCAGCACCTGCGCTCTCATTCGAGTATGCACGCACACCAGAAACTCAGTGGCGTAGCAACAACTTAAATCCCCACTTCTTCCACCTCTAGGTCCATCATATCATCATAGCTCGCGTCCGTGTCTGGTATCTTTTTCTGGCCTGTTACGCTGTGCACAATGACCGCCTCTCTGATCTTCTCGAGGAGTGATCCGTCTCCTTCCAAACTTATTGGCTGCATAGATGGGCGGCGTCCGTCTTGTATAGGACGGTAAACGTGCTCCTCAAGAAGATCGCAAATGGGTTGGAAGCAGGCGGCGTGCTCTTTGAGGCACTTACACACCACATCCATGCGTTGGCACCCCCATATTGCCAGTCTGCTTGGGTCAGCCGCAACTTGATCCAATGAGGGAGGGGGATCCCTTACTTGCGTGTGGCCAGAGGAGGAAGAGCTGCAACTATGCCGGGCCCAAACTGCTTGACGAGAGTAGCAATGGCTCGAGCAACCCGAAGAGTGTTGTCAAGGCTGATCTTGGTGATTTCAAGGGCCTTTGTAAGGTACTCGATGACGAGCGATTGGTAGCATATACCTCGGCTGGCGCGGAACCCTCTGTTCTTAAGAAAGCTGCGCATTTCTCCGTGATCTGGATGTTCTTCCTCCAAGATCTGGCAAAGTTCTTTACAATCCTTCAACAGCTGAAGACTTCGCATAGTCTCTCGCATCTTAACAACGATGCTAGTTTTCTTTTTTCCAATAAATGGCGCAACGGAGAACGAGCGATACAGCTTGCGAAACCTGGCAGGGACTGTCTTATCCTCTGATAAATTCGCTGCCAGGGTCGACGGGCCTTCATCCACGTAATCCGGATCAAAATGGTGAGGGTCTCCAAGAAGGGCGTTGAGATGAGTTAGCAATGGAGCTCCCATAACGTTGATGAAGAACAAGTTGGTGATCTCGACAGCTTTAGTACGTGTGAAAGATACAATCTTTAGCTTATTTTGATTTCGGGTCGATATCTTTAGCCGCAACATGCATAGAAAGAAGGCTTCGCGTTTGATTCCTAATTCGTCAACACCAACGTCTGGTGATATGGCCATGGTGAGTGGCTCTGATGCAGAACCTGGTCCGTCGCTATTCTCATTCTGGTCTGTTTCATTGCTATTGACTTCATTTCCCTCAAGGCTGATGTGTGACCGGTCGCGATTGTCGGCTACAATCTGTCCTGGCTCCAGCCTACCGTTGTCCTGATCAGTGGCCCGGGCAACACCACGGTAAGCGGATTGGATGATTAGATCTCTGTTCGACGGATCCTGCTTTATCTGGTGTAAAACGTTATTCGCGAATTGCTATACACATATCGTTAGCTGTAGTAAAGGCCGGGAAGAGCCAGGGCTACCTTTTCGAGCAGATCCCCATAAGCAGTGTTGGTGGATGGTGGCGAAGTTTGAGCTACAGGCATCGCCATCATGAAGATAGGAGGATTGCGAGTTGCTGGACAAGACAAGACGAAAAACGCACTGGACTACCAGCGCAACGGCAGGTAAATATGGAGAGGCCAAGAATATGTATGGAATTCAGGAGATCTGTGAAATTAGGCTTGAATGTTTGGATTGACAGGAAAGGCAGCACTGGATTTGTTTGGGGTGTGTCAACAACAATCCCAATTGGGAAGAAGCTTGTGACTCTCGAATGAAAAGTGAACACCGCAACTTTACATCAAGACGAAACCCAGGGTAATCGATTCTAGCTGCAGTCATACTAACACAGCCAGAACCGGGTCGACAGAAGCACAGAAACCCGCCTCATACCCCAAGGATATTAATTCTAGTCAGCTCAGCGCGTATCACCCCCATCCCGAAGTCTGCAGCCAACATGGCCACCACGATCAAGATTCCTCACTACAACCCGTTCTTCATCCCCGCCACTGGCGAGCTTCTCGTCGGCAAGGTGCTGCAGACCCTGACTAGCGCGTGGTGTAAAGTATTCTTCGAAGACGATTAGGATCTCGACGATCTCATCGACGAGATAGACCTGAAGCATGACGTCCGCATTCGCCCCGCGGCGGTTATGGCGTGTTGTGACTCGGCTCGGTGGTACCGTTAGAGAATGAAAGACGCATAATAGTAGCGAGCTTGGCGGGTCTTGCTTCGGTTGAGTGATGGAGAGCGTGATGGTGGAGCCGGTAACGATGTGGGAGGGGATTTTTGGACAGCTTGCGATTTCGCCATGCACCTGCCAATCCAGAGGGGACTTGAACCCCCCCCCTCCCCAGTTTGCTGTCGTGGTTGGTTTGGGTCGTAGCTGCTTGACCCCGTCGTCAACACTGGATTTAGTGCACATGCCGCCACGTGCCGCCACATGCCTATTGGAATGATCCTCCCAACATCCTATGTCGCAAGAAGATAGGTGTGTGCCTGCGTAATTCTTAACATATTTACTCCTTTTCTCCAGATTCTTCTCCGCCTTGAACCCATACCGTCGTCAGCAGAAAGACTGGTTACCAGTGTTGAATTTGCAGAGTTAATCGAGTCAGGTTTGATGGTGGTCAGTAGCGATGAGTCGGAGAATGTCAAGATAGCATGTCGCCAAGACCACCATTCAGGGGCATCCCCAAGTCGAGATCCTCCAAACCGTAGTATTGCAGACTGTGAGCACCCCGTATGAGTGTGAACTGCCGCGGTCCTCATGTGAGATTGGTTCCATAGCAGAAGAAATCAGGCAAATAGTGTTGAGACCTCGGTTTGATTCTCTAGAGGACCTATCCACAGCTGTCCCTCGAACCCGTTCTAACGGGTCTTCTCGGGTTGTAGATACCCACTTGACGACGGGTTTCATAGCCAGCATCTTCAAGATTCCCATCTGAATCTTCAATAGTGGATTGCAATGGTTGGGTAGCGTGGTCTATGCGTATAGAGAGTTTCCCGAGGCTGTGGTTCATCCTACCAGCGTCTGGCTTGGCAGTGAAAGGGTCTCCAGCTCGTCTTTTCGGCAGGATATCGTGGGTACATAAGAGTCATAGTAGCATGAGGACCTGATGTGCAAAGACATATAAGAAGCGGTGTTCTCATTCATCTTCTCGTACTCTCTTAGCCACAACAAACCAACAATTATCATTCTACCACCACACCACAAAGAAAGTATCATCCATTGCTTCTTTCGTCATATTCTTGAAGATAAACACATACATTCCTGATATCCTTGAGATTGCCACCACTTCATCATAGCCTACACAACCACCAAAAGACCAGAAGCAGCAACAAGGATACCTGAACAATCTCCAAGTCATAGCATCAACTACTTGTTCAGGAAGATGACAGAAGTGTACGTCGCTATGGTTGGTGGCCAGTGGATCAGGATCAACAAGGAAGACATGCCCTATTACTTTCACGCCAGGTGCCTCAAGAACCCTGATCAAGTCAACGGCCCAGAGTCTGGCCCGGTCAGGTTTCGTAAACGTCTTGAAAGAGCACGGCAACGGAAGGGAAGTCCGCTAAAGCACGAGTACAAACCAGAAGCGAACATGTTCTGGAGATTTGTGGAGGTCGATGGTCAAATGAAGTGGATCGAGAAGGACTGGAGCCTGGAACCTCCCCTCAGGATCGGGGGCTTTAGCGACAGCGGTGATAGTGACGACGATTACCTGGAAATCAAACAGACAGCCAAGGGTTCCGCAAGCCGCACTGAGCACCGTGCTGTCAAGACCTTGGCACCAGAGGAAGCCTCAGCCCAATCGAGAGACGCCGCAAGGCAAGAAATCCCTCAACAAGTAGATGTTCCGTGGAAGCAAGTTCCCCTGGGAGGAGAAACGTTATCTTTTGACGACCAGGCGGAGAGAAAGGTATCCTTTGGATCAACCACTATTACCGAAATTCCGGAGGATTTCGTAACGATAGTCGATAAGGAGAAGGCACAGGAGATTTTCGCAGCAGCCATCGACGATGGGGAGGAAAGCGAGGACGAGATATATATATTTGATAAACCTGAGAGACAGGACCATGACCCGGAGTGGAACGAACAGCCAGTGGACGGCAGAGGGCTTGCCACGACCGCCGAAGTACCCAAAGCCACCAAGCCCCGGCGGCAAACCACCATCAAGTTTGCACCAGTGACCATTGTCAAAGAGTCCCCAGCAAACCACCTACCAACATTGGAATATTTTCCAGACTTTTGCACAGCCTCCAAACCAATCTTTCGGCCTGATCGCCAAAGACAGACAGATCATGCGGTAACTCTGGCAACATTCTCGGAATCCGTCAAAGCCTTCAAGCCATTCACGGATGCAGACTCGGAAGGATTGAATGAAGGAGCCAGCATGTACGCAATCCGGAGACGCAGCCCCCTTCAAGAGGAGGTCTGCTACGGTGAGGATTGTGAGGAGTCGGGGGTCGATGAGGTTGAGCAGGCCCCATCTTGTCCTATGCGGTGTGGAAGCGATGGCATGGAGCGACCATCAAGACGGAGGATGCTGCGAAGTTGTGAATATTAAAACAGGTCATGGGATAGTGGCCTAATGTGAGACATGAAAGGAAGGAATGATTGACTGAGCGATTGATTATTCAGCGGTGTGAATTGGCAGGCGGCCTGGCGCGCGTGTGAATTGTACCTATTGATGAGTCTTGTGGTTATTCACCGTGAATGGATCAATGACTCCCCCAACTCCCATTGTTCTTGTGCGGTTTCTTGCTTGAGCTCTATCAATTGCTCATGTTTTTGCTCTGCTGGATCATCATCATCGAATTTATAATCATTGCAGAACGCCTCTTCATAGAGCTTGTTGCATCTTTCATCTCCACCAGAATCAATCGTCATTATATCAAGAATTCAGCGCCAGCTCACCCTCACCATGAAAACTGCAAAAGCCAAAAGAATGACAACTGGAAAGAAGTCAGAACTCAATTGCAACTTCACAAGTGAAAGCAGTCAGGCCTATGACTTTGATGGTCCGGTGATGTATTGGATGAAGAAGCTCGATGACTACCGACAGAAAAGTTTGTCATTGATTCCAGCCTCCAAATGATACTCTGGCTAATATCAATGCACAGACAAAACCATGATCTTCGGCATCTCCTGGGAGTACCTCGATTTCATGGTCAGAATGTTTCTCGCCACCCATCTCGCATCCTCAAAGGTCATTGGAGATTGCCGAAATGGCCTACCGGGTGACCAACTGAAGCTCATCCCCACATCTCCCAACCACCCATCACGCAAATTCCGGGTCATTCAGTTGTGGGACAAGGGCACCCGGAGTACCGCCGCCAGAGCAACAACAAGCGACAAGACCGTCCTGACGCCGTTCATCACACGAGACCTGCGGACCAGCAATCGGAGGAGATGGCCATCTCGTCGGGCTAGTCCTTTGAAAGTGGACCTCGTGGAAGAGGCACGCAATGTGTATGAATTGTATTTGAAGACACTAGAGGAGGTACGACAATATCGAGCGCAACGTCCAGTGTGGGAGTGTGGGGAGGACGATGGTCTGGACCCATTACCAGGCGAAACAATGGAGGAGTATTGCGCAAGAGTAAGACCAAGACTTCACCAGAAATGGTGAGATGAAGAACCTCATCAACGACAAGGATAGCATAAGGCTGAGGTATGAAGCCAATGTGCAGAAGTGGTACTGCTATAGCATATGGCGGGAGGAAGACACGTTTAGAGCGAGAAAGAGATCATCATTTGGTGGAAGGCTGGATCCTCCACAGAAGAACAGCCATGTTATTTGTATACATGTTGGCTTGTCACAAAGGCGTTAGTCCTGGGTTGCCAAAATTCACACCGAGTCAAGGTAGTTGAGCTGCTAAAGAGGGCGTGTGTCACTGCAGAAGCGCTCATCCCGCTACAGAAACATGGGTATGTTTCTTCTCTATACTTTCAACGCTTCAACGCTTCAAGCATTGCTGAACAGATCTGCTCTTGGAAGCATTGACATCGGGCCGCACCTCTCTTCCCACGGTTCGGTAGATGGCCATAAGTAACCGAGAATTGGCATGCTTAGTTCGAAAATCCATTGAGTCAAGTGTTCTCGTCCGATCGGCCTTCGGCTTCGCAAATTGCCTTTCAGACTTTGTATGCAGTGCCCTGATTTTGCGTCCGCCGTCCGCTGTTGCAGGCCCCTATTTCTCCCTTACTAACCCTAGGGTCCTTGCGATTCCAGTGGCCCAGCCAGGTATCCAATCTGCCTTTTCCGTCATCGGTGGATACATTTTGCCGTCGCGCTCAACCTTTGGTGTGCATGTACAACGTTCGTTCTCTAGGATGCCATCCATGACTTGTGGGATGTGCTTGCCGCAGCCCCACCAGGAGGAGCGGGAGCACTTGGGACAGGTACCTCGAATACACATTTGGGCAATATGGGGAGCGAGGTAAGACTCTAGCAAGCGATTTCTTGCCTCGCTTCAACAAATATGGCAACAGATGTATGTTGCAGAAGGATGAGGAGATGGAAGTGTGTTGAACTTGAAGTTCAAGAGCGGTGTCGGCATTTCTTGGCACCAGTGATCAACCAGTGACAACGTTCACTCACCTCAGTCTTATTCAGCCTACAAGGCGTACACGTTGCAGCTAAGCGACAAGGCTGAGAACAGCCACAATGATGTCTACTGGAAGGTCGTCGTTTGTCAATCTCAATCATCCAGGCGTGCTCAACTCGGTGGCTCTTCACGATACTTTCACATTCAAGGACGTCCATCATGTCCTTCGGCTTTGCGATTGGAGATTTCGTAGCATTGGGAAGGCTAGCATGGGGGCTCTACAAGCAATGCAAAGGAGCCTCGGCAGAGTTCGCTGAAGTTTGCCACGAGGTCTTGTCAATCCACACGGCCCTTCGCGAGCTTGAAGACGAAGCTCAAAATGAAGACTCCATACTCAACCGTGCTGGAAAGGGAAGGCAGAAGGAGCTCAACAATATTCTTCAGAACTGCACAGAAGTTCTTGGACAACTTGAGATGTTAGTAACCCGATACCGCAGCCTAGGTACAAGCCAGAGAAAAGTGTGGGACCGCATCAAATTCGGTGACGAGGGCATTCAAGTCATTCGGAACAAACTGGTGCTTCACACCTCAACATTGACACTGTTTCTGACCAGTCTTGGCACTGGATCTCTCGGCCGAATAGAGAAGAAGCTAGACGATATTGCAGCAGAGATACGAGCAGGCCATCATGAACTTTCGGTCATTACTGCTGTCAACGACGAACTTGGGCCCTCGCAAAGCGAGGCATGGACTTTCCTTTTCAGGGAGCTGGCGGAAGACTTCTCAGTGCAAGAAGTTGAAGCTTTCAAGGGGGAGATCCAGGCCTACATCAAACAGTTGGTGGATCGAGGAGCGCTTGAAGAACATGGCTCCTCTCCTTTTTCAACCAAAAATGCCGAGGACTTGTTAACGCCTCGGTTATCTCCTTCCCCCTCTCCAGTAGTGGAGTCGTCTGGTGCTTCTCCTGCACCTATTGATTGGCGAAACAGGTGGTGGCCACCGAAGCCGACAGCTACTAGCGATTCTGATAGTGAAGGAACGGATAGGGTTGTTCGTCCACCGCCGAATAGGTTACAGCCTGACAAAAGAGCCACTTCAACCCAAACCCGTCGGTCATCCACATGGAAGAGAACTGAAGACCGTGAATTGGAGATAGCTAAGAGCACGCTCAACTCCAGCACAGTCCCGTCTGGTCTTACTGACAACATCTTGCTCCGCCCAATCGAGGACAGAGGCGATGAATCAAGAAGATGGGGCGAGAGTTGCAAAATTGGCATTGAAATTGGTAATGATTGCTGCCGTGTGGCTGCGTATGACTTCGTTCGTGAAGAAGCCGTCTCTCTTTCCGATGACTTTGGCTGTACAGAGATACCCACCTGTATTGCATTCACCCGGGATAAGATTCTGGTGGGCCATGCTGCCAGAAACCAGGCAACAAGCAATCTTGAAAATACATTCTTGGGCTTTACCTGCCTCTTGGAAGAATTAAACACTGACTGGAGCAGCAAAACTCGACTTGATTACCAGAAGTTTCAGTGTTCCTCGCTTCGCCAGAGAGGCCAAGACTTGGTTGTTTACGTTCCCTGCCGTCGGAGGCACTATACTCTGGTCGAATTGACCGCAAATCTTCTTAGCTATTGCCGACAACTAGCGGAAGCCCGCTGCTCGTCAGCTGCGCTACATGTCTGCATCACGACGTCTTCAACTTGGGGTATTTCTACCTTCAGAACGCTGGCTGAAGCTGCTGAAGTTTCTGGGATTGTTTCCCCGGCGATTGTGTCATACGGGATCGCTTTTGGGCTCAATTACGCAACTCGAAAACAAATTTGGACCCGCCAGGACGAGCTGAGCAGCATGATCGTTAATATGGATTCTCGGGGGTGTTCCATGTTTCAGATCGTGGTCGTTTCCGATGCAGAGGGCCGACCACAAATTTCTCTAATGGGGTGTCGTATGTTACAATACGGCTTCTCTATTGATGAAGTAACAGCGTCCTCGCTAATTCCAGAAGCTCTCCCATCCAAGCATTACATAAAGAAAATCGGAATGCAAATGCAAGATGCGAGAGGAAACTTCTTGCGAGGCGGAGAACGATTCTTCGATTTTCCGAGGCTAGGGGACGTTGAAGACTTCGTGCCCGTGCCACCACGTGTTGACATGTGCTCGATCGACGAGAACTATCTGAAAAATTTATTGGACCATCTTCAATATTGTTGGTATGCAGCAAGGCCAGTGGATTCGTGTATACTGACGGGTGAACTGGCACTCCTTGAAAGCGTGCAATCAACGTTCAATCAGCATTTATTTTCAAACTTGGACCCTGCTTGCATACTTGGGGTTCCGAGCCCCGACGATCCATTCAATGCCTCCAAGGGAGCGGCGGAGCTAGATCTGCATACAGTTGACGTGGACGAGTTTCTGCCATATTGTCTTGAACTCCAAACCCTTAGCCAGGACCATCAAACTCATTTCCTTGTTCTGGCGGATTACATCAAACGTGGGCAGCACCGTGCTTCATGGTCAAATCTTATGCATTTGGTTCCACAATCGACGAAGCAGGGCGGACTGTATTTGAAAGTCGTCGAAACAGACCGTAAGAGCAAAGCTTTGACACGTGGGGTCCTGTTCGAGGCTGCAATCAAAATCGCTATGGTTAGTAGCCGGTACAGCCTGGCGGTTTCTGTTGACGTAGACTTCAATATCGGATTCAAGCTGCAGTGCGAGGACGGTGTACAGGATGATGGCGTCCTGGCAGAAGTCCATTGCTCCAATTCCAGAATCGTGGACCTTCGACGTGGAAATTTCGTGGTTGTCACGGAGCGGATAAGGAAAGAATGGCTAATGAAGCCGCTTGGAGAAGAAATTGCGCCATCACCGACTTTCAAGGCGGATGGGAAGAACATCAAACCTCCTGGGAGAGACCGAGGCCACAAGAGGGATGTGAAGTCAAAGCGTGACAGTAGGACAGAGACCAATAAATCGAGGCAGCCTAAGCCGACAGCTATGTGGAAGATAATGGGATTGGTCTAGACGGTGCTGGGCTCTTAACCCTAACCAATCACTGAAATTCATGCATAGGAAGGAAGGGGTAACACAGTTATAGTACTTGAGTCTGAATTTAACTCCCAACGTTTGCGGATAGACAGCATCCATTTGTGTGATCTGCATGACAATACCCTCCGTGTTTATGCGAACATGATGGCCGCATTTCAAAGACTCAAACACCGGTAACCTCTTGCCTTGATATGTTATTGGTCACAAGTTGCTCCACCTATTTCAACTTGTTCGCACTGGTGTTGAAGGACGTCTGCTGGGACGACGCAACGCAGGATACTGGGACGTGATATGAAAACGACCCTCTGACTCATTATCCACCAAACCGTTGTAAAATGCAGTAATTAACAGAGCTGCTTATTGGATGATACTGTGGGACGCCAAGACAACCTTAATTGAGCAGGGACCAATTATATCACCAGATAGAAACCTTATTTATCAAGAACTAACCATGTTCGGAAGTACAACAAACAACAGCAACACTCCTTCGTATTTACTATGAGAGGGGTAAATGCCTATCCCAACAACGCGAATTGTAGCAGATAGGGATATTGCATTTACCGCAAGACCATATTGAACGTCGAATGCCTTTTTGGCTTTTTCTTGCTTTGTGAGGGGCATTGACAGGCCTCTCACAAAGGGCAATTGACGGCCTGCCTGGTTTCGTAGTACTTGGATCACAGACCTGGCAACGGCAATAACTATCCAATTTGACCCATGAGTGTCCTTTATAGCTATCTTTTCGCACTGATTTAGCCTGTGGATCGCAGCTCTTGTGGGGCGGTCTTGGTCGTCGTTGCCGTAGAATAGCTCCTGGTCCGCGGAGTAGATTTTTCGCAATTTCTTCTTGAAATTCTGCATGCGAGAGTATTTTGATCCTCCTGCCATTTCTATCCTCTCTATCTTTAATAGTTAGCTTATATAGAATATAAGCATTAGTAATAGCTGCATCAATAACAAAGAAGAACAGAGGGAGCCAGTTGCGCCTGTGATAATGTCGGCCTGTTGTGTAGAAGCTATTCTGCTTTGCATAGTTATCTAAGTCGCCTATCTCTTTATTATAACGATCAAGAGGGGATATAACTTCCTCAGAAACGGCTTCGTAGAGGGCGCAGAGGGCGCAGAGGGCGCAGAGGGCGCAGAGGGCGCAGAGGGCGCAGAGGGCGCAGAGGGCGCAGAGGGCGCAGAGGGCGCAGAGGGCGCAGAGGGCGCAGGCAGCGCAGGTAGTGCAGGCAGCACAGGCAGCGTAATTCGCTGGCAGGGCAGAGGGCATAGAGCTTTTAGAACTAGTAGAATTCGCAGAATTCGCAGAAAACGCAGAAAACGCAGCATTTGCAGAATTCGCAGAGGGCGTAGAGAGCGCAGGACTTGCAGAACTTACTAAATTCGCGAAATCAAGAGATTCTGTGAATTTGGCGTATTTTAGAGAAGCACTAAAGCGTTTAAGAGCATCAAAATAGACATATTTGTCAACAAGAAGATTATATACTGTAGTTATCATTGCTTTTGAAGCCGAATCGCAAAAGGCGATACAGTTAACGCTATCAACGACCTAATTAAACCACTCTCTATGATTATTTTGCTTGGTTATTGCATCTCTAAGATATGCTAGCTCTTTCGGTATCCCTGACCCTGCTTTTGCTGTGCTATTAGCGCTAATACCAAGCTTATATAGCTCTTGATAGAGCTTACAAGTAATAAAGAAGTTATTAAGATGTAGGATATAAAAGGGCCTTAGTTGTAGAAAGCGCTCTAGGAGCAAATACGCGAAATCAAGTATTACTGCCTCACTTTAAGAAAATCTAGAATGCTTTCCTAATTCGGCTACTTTTTTAATAGCATTACTGAATTTGAAATCAATTATATAACCGTTTGAGCAACAGAGGTTATAGATCTTATATCCCTTACTAGTGGCCTTTATATTCATCTAAATTATATGCTTTAAATAGCCTTTAAATCAAATTAATTGCTCGTCAACTAAGAGGTCTTATAGTAATTAATATATTTTTTTTGTTATTACTTTTTGAAATTCCATAGTAAGAGGCTCAAGTTTCTGATACCATTAATTATTAACAACAGGCCCTGGCCTATTAATCTTGAGATATCTTATAATCTGCTAAAATCAGCTCTAAGAGATATACTTAGCAACTAGTCAAGCTAGCTAATTACTATTCTGATTCCAGTAATATTTAACGTTTCTGCCACCTGATTAAACGCTTATTAGAAGTATTATACCGATATAGCCTCTAATATCCGCAGCTATTATATCTCTCTAAGGTCTTTGATTCTGTTCGAATTCTCTTAATTGCTTATTAAATGCGTATTCGTTAGTATGCTCTATAATCTGCGTAAATAGCTCTTCCGGAATAAATCAATAAAATAGGTTAATTAGCATACATTTATAAGGAGGTAATAAAACTCAGCCTGGCGCAGACGGTTTCGGAACGTTCAGCGGCACTCCTTGAAAGCGTGCAATCAACGTTCAATCAGCATTTATTTTCAAACTTGGACCACATACTCAGGAGGTAATACTTATAACTGACTTGTGGCAGCAAGCAAACTCCTGCTGTAGGGCGCTTATTAAAGCGTATAAGTTATCCGGACGGATTACGAATAGAGAGGTTCGCCTTACCTAATTAGGGAAGGGCCTAATATCTTTAGCTAATGGAGCAGCTTCTATAGTATCTAGAGGCCCTGATATCTCTTCTTGGTGATGCTTTTGCGTCATTGAGTTCTTGATATCTACTCTATTCCTACTGCGTCACAACAGCTATGGTGTTGTACCGCAGAAATTAAGGTTTAAGGTTACGGGCGCTAAAAAAGGCCCCTGCCCATTTTGGACCAATTAGAAAATTACTGCATTTTACGACGGTTTGGTGGATAAGCAAGACTTACCTACTTGGAGCAACTTTCTGCAGTTTACACATGACTATCGCCAGTGGACATTACCAATTGCAGGGGAGGAAGTTGAGCCAGCTTAGTGTCCTCCCAGATATTCGAGCAAGGATGGGTTCGCAAACGATGCAAACAATGCGTGGAATGCTCTCCCAGCGACGCCAGCTGTTCTCGAAGGCTGGGGTGAGTCTTCTAGCTGTTCCGCGGAAGGAAGCAGCACTTCGACGAGGGTGGATCGCATTCGTCCAACATGCCTTCGCGACAACATCCTACAGACTTGGAGACAAAGGACCCTCCTACCATGCGATGAACAGACTCGAAGCCGATTAATGCCACATGGGCCCGCCGCCTGGGCTCTCTTGCCGCCATCGCACTTCTCAAACACATCCGGCCCCCCAAAGGCACCATCTTTGTGATGTCCCGCCCCGGCTCTGTGTTGAGGATGGAGATCGGCTGGACCTTTCATAGATATGTAAAGACATTTCTTGTGTGTTCCTCGCCGTTGAACTTAAAAGAAAAAATACTCCTTTCCATTATCACCTGTGTCACTGAATGGGTGTCACTACCGTATAAGAAATAGCGTTCCCGCGATTTAAGCTTAGATTAGGGTAATAGTCTCCCTGAGGAGACATAAGTATTGTTGGCTCCAAGCTAGGAATTTGGAAAGTGACACAGGATTAACGAGGATACGTCTTTACTAAAAGAGTATTAGTCTCTTTGGCTCCTAGGCCAATGCAAATCATTATCATCACTGAGGGTTCAAAGATTTATTGGTGCCTTGGGGGATGCCCGGCCGTACTAATCTAGGCCAACAATACTTATGCCTCCTACGGAGTACCGTAGTAGACTTACCCCTTTGTTTTGACGTCTGTCATTGTGCGATCACACGTAGTAAATATGCAGCTTCTCTCTTTTTCCAATAAAGCCTCGCCAAATCAAACCACCGTCCTTGCTTTCTTCGAATCCTTGCTATCTATCGCAGCGTCCATCTCAGATCCTCGCTTTCGTGCATTCGCCATTCCCGCATTCTCCTGAGAGCCTTTGCTAGAAGCGAATTAGCACATAAAAAACGTAGAGATATCAACTAGTCATACCTTTCTTCCAACTTATCTGTTTCCTTGACCTTTGAGTTTAGATCCTGAGAATTGGCTTCTACCCAGGTGCCGTCGCTGTTAGAGCCAAGCTGCTCCTCGGTTCCCTTTGCGCCTTCCCTCTTCTCCAGCTCGCTCCTTCAGCGCCGCAATTTCTAGCTTCTGGGCCTGGCTTTCTTCCTTTGATGCCTTGTTTTCCTTCTTCAGTGTCTCGTTTTCCCTCTCCAATGTGTCATTTTGCTTGGCAAGTTGATCGTATTCGCGTTTCTATAGGGACGCATGCACACTAGGTCAGTGGTTCTATACACCAACGTTGCACAGCTCCATGAGAAGGTGGGTTGGGACCTTAATATTAAGCTTTGTTTCAAGAAAGTCAAAGTGCTCGACCAGCGATTCCCCAATATCAAGTAGCATTTCATCCCGTTCCATATCCACTTCACCGTCCTCCCACTTTGCTCGGTATCGGGCAAGATCTTGCCTATATTCATCCACATTTCGAATTGGCGGATAGACGGTTTTGAGGTATAGAGAGTGCGGCATGGTTATCTGCTCTGGTATGAAATTCACGTAGAAAGGCTTGCTAAAGGGCCGTGTGCAGGAGTCGGGGTGGTAGAAAAAAAAAGAAACAACAGTAGAGATCACGTTGGGTGGATCTGTCAGTAATTCAGGGTTGATTCGTTAGGAACAATGCGATGTGAATGGCTAAATACTGTAAATCCAGCCTTGAGCTTGTTGAACACCGCTTAGTGTTGTAAAATTAGAAGTATAAAAGGTAATAATTTCTAATGACGAGTAAGTATCCCTTGTGTCCCTGAAGGAACAACATGTCTTCTTGAGGACAGTATGGAGTACTCCCACGATTTATTGTGGATAATTCTTGGCCGAAGGAACACTAAACTTTAGTTTCTTGGACTAGGTAGATTTGGCAAAAGAGCTGCAGTCTTGGCAAGGCTACAGCAAGATTATGGCGCTAACTGCGGGAATGCTATTCTCAATAAGGAGGTGGGCGCATTAGTGACGATACTACTCGAGTACTAGTAGTACTACTAGTAATGACAGGCGTATGCCAAGTAAGTAGTCTTTGCTTAATAGTTTAAACACATGAAGCGGAACAATCAACAAGAAAATGTCCGACCAAATACATCAACCTTGAAGTGGCTGCAATCCATAGCAGTGATGGGCAGTGAACCGTGGTTTCTTGCATGTGAAAAGCCACATTAGTTATTTCGGATGAGGCAACATATACCTCGATGCCCTCGAACAGAGCACCAGATCCATCTATCAAAAACGTCACACTCCCCAATCAGCGTCTGCTCTCTCGCCTCTTACCTGAAATCCTTTCACAGTCCCGCACCACCACTACCGCTGCCCGACAACCCGATAACCGTTGTTTGCATATCTGACAGACACAACACGCAGCCGCCCATACCACCCGGCGATCTGCTCCTCCATGCTGGCGACCTTAGCGTCTGGGGCACATTCTCCGAGATTCAAGCTCAACTCACATGGCTTTCTCAGCAACAGCACCGATACAAAGTTGTTGTAGCAGGGAACCACGATCTACTGCTCGACCCCGAGTTTATTGAACGGCACCCAGAGAGATGGGAACAAATTCAGCAGACGACGTGTAGCACCGGGGAGGCTGATGACTCAAAGACGGCCAAGGACCTGGACTGGGGTGGTTTGATATACCTGCGGAATTCTCATGTTCCTCTCAAATTTCCAGACAACCGCGATATCACCATCTACGGCTCTCCGCTCACACCCCAGTACGGCATCTCGGCCTTCCAATATCGTCCGTCAGAAGACTTCTGGAGCGGAAGAATCCCAACAAACACTGACATCGTCCTTACGCATGGCCCACCCTGGGGACACCTTGACGGGTTGAAGAAGTCTGGGTGCGCGTTCCTGGTGCGCGAGGTGGCGCGGGTGCGACCCCAGCTGGTGGTATACGGGCACATACATATCGGGTATGGGATGGAGGAGAGCGTTTATGATAGGGTGGGGAAAGCGTATGAAGCTGTCATGGGGCAGTTGGGTGGGCGTGGGACTTTGGTTGGAATGGCGTGGGGCATCGTTTGGGAATGGTTCCTCGGGAAGATCTTCCATAGGGCAGGAAAGAAGACAATTTTTGTGAATGCAGCAGTGGTGGAAGGCTGGGAGGAGCATGTGGTAAAAAATGCCGCGGTTGTGGTGCAGATTTTAGTGAACTTGATAACTCGATGCTCCGCGGGATATTTTGGTGAAGGTATTGATCATTGAAATACTAACAGATGTACTCCGTATCATGTGTGATTTTACTATCCCACCCGTGCGGTGACACTAGATCTGGTTAGCAGAATGGACAGAGCCATAATGAGCTATTAGATTCTATTTCTGCTGTAAAATCAGTTGTAACCAGATGTCCTTCTATGCAGGGATGCCTCAGACCACTTAAATTCCCTCTGAATGCAGACATATTACTCCGTAGGCATCAGAAAATGTAATGGGTTCTGACTTATTGTGGCATCGTAATGCGCTTGAATGCTTCTATTACTAACTAGTACCAACAACATCCTATGAACGCATCAAGAACCTATAGAAAGTGCAAAAGTTTTAATAATATGCATAATAACTCTGTGCATATCATCACATCATATCAACAATACCAAAAAAGGGGGGTTTGAAGATTGGTAGATGGGAATATCACAAGATACGACAATTTTGTAGTAAGCTTTGCATGAGCTGAAACCCTCAGATTGTCGCGCACTAGCAAAGAATAAATCCCCATTCGTGGCCTTACTTAGGATACAGTCAGGGATTTCAGTCTAGACTTCTATCTGGACCATTCATTTCAGATGGCAAGGCGTTGTTGGACACTGTTAAGACCACATGAGACTTATTATAGTACCAGGCATGATCAATGTCACCCGCGCGCTTAGTGACAGAGCACCAAAATGCCTTCTTTACAGCCCCCTAATGCCTACCACCACTCTGTCATAAAATTTGCCCATTTCCTAATTGGTCACTATGACGCAGCCACTGGTGTACCGTAAACTGATCTGAACGAATGGCAGACGCCAGATGAAACCTTAAGTCAGTTAAAGTATATGCTAAGTCGTATTAGGAATTAAATATTGTGACCAGGCTGTTCTTGAAAGTGTTGGTGAGACATTTGATTCGTCCAATTAAGTTAGCCGCTCGTCAATGGTCCAATGATAACCTTTAAACCCGATCGTTGTTTGTGGTTGTTAGAGGATGTAGCAAATAGCGTACGGAGATTCCAATTGAATTGATTGAGTTACTCCTATCAAGAGGAGCATTTGCTCACACTAATAGCTATAGAAGCGCATTACTGCAACAGCTCAGAAACAGCATTTGGCGTTCAATTCGTATAGCAATGCTCACTGCCATAAATAACAGGGCGTAAAAGTTACAAGAGCGTTTCGTGCGTTTCGCATGCGGGGACCCCTGTATCATCCTGCTAATACGTAACAGATACGTATCGTATGCGCAGGGATTCTGACAGTAGTAACCAATTAGAAAATACGCAAATTTTACGACAGAGTACGATGAGCTAGGAGAGGCTATAATAGGTGTCTAGAATGCTGTACCAACAGCCTATCTCCTAGAGCTGCTTGAGTCAATGCCAGCAAGGTGCCCGGCAGTCATTGATGCTAATGGAAAGGACACTCGATACTACTGCATAGAATAGACTAGTCCTAATGAGTGATTGTGTGGCGTGCTATCTTGGTGTTACAAGGTGTTACTAGCGTATAAGTGACATTAATTCTGCCTCCTACGGCAGTAGTGACATTTTTGAGGCTGTAATCAAACGAACCCGTGAGGCAGAGATGGCTGGATACTCACATAGGTTGATGTTTGGGGCACATCATTTGGAGCACACATTGATTCTGAGATATCGACAAGGTATTTGTAAGGAATTCTGGGTGGAATCAGGCATGAAATTGCTGACAAAGAAGATCAAGCACTGCCGGATCGATTCGAATACTCCGTGCTTGGTCCATTTGGTTCCTAAGCGACAGTTGACTTAAAGAGGATGGGGGGGTGTTGCTCTACAGACCAGGATGATGAGCCAGCCCCAGCGCCCACCATCTCCCGGCCTCAAGATCTCATACTACAGGTCCCTAGACCACGACTTGATGCTGCCGGACGGCCAACTCGGATTGAGGACTACGAGCTTGACAGAGCGACGTTAGAGGCTGCTCTAGCACGGATGGCGAACTACATTGATGGTCAACATCAAAGCATGACTATCATCACAGTCGGGGGTGCTGTGAATACCATGCTGTTGCAGAACAGACAATCAACACACGATGTCGACTTTTTCGGCACCAACCTCAATAACGACCAGCGAGCCCTTCTCGATGAGGCCGCCAGATTCGCCGAAGAAAACAGTCCGACACCGTTGGGAGGCGAGTGGTTTAATAGTCAGACGATGCTCTGGCTACCGCTCAACGTCCATCAAAGAGTCACGTAAGAAGCCCTTGAGCAGGATGAAGTGGTGTTTGAGAGAGAGGGTTGAAGGTCATCGCTGCGCCATGGAATTTCGTTATGTGTGGTGAAATGAATCGATTAGTTCGAGGAGCCGAGGCTAGACCGTACGATCTCTCCGACGCAGCTTCGTACCTTCGATATTATATCGAACGACATGGCGGACCGGTCCGTGTGGATCGCATCAAAGATTGGTGTCGAGACTATGCCAAACAAACGAGCGATGACGTAATACGTGCTGTTGGCGAGGAGTATCGACGCCTATATGGGGAAGCTGGGATCACCAAATGAAGTTTGGGAACTTGTAGAGCTGAGGGATAAAGCATTGTACGCGTCGAGTCGAGTTCAGTTTTGCCGCTGTAGACTTGCTCTCGTCACATGGTAGGCTACATCTCGAGCTGTTCATATTATGACTTTTATTCATGACCGGCGACCTCTTTGAAGTTGCAACTAATTGCTAGTGTGTTTAATGGCCAACTCATGAAAGTGCAAGCCGTTCATGTGAAGTGAAGATGCGGCCCCCATATAAGTATGTTCATGCCTTTGAACTCTCTGGCAGCCCTTGGGTCATCCAGTCCTTCCAATACGATATCATCATGCGACGGTACGACTAGAGTCTTCGGTAGCGGTTGCACATGCTTAGTCCATTCAGGCACCGTCTCATACACCTTCGACGATTCGGGCCGAGTTCTAAACTCCTCCGCCTGCTCAGGCGAGATGATAGCAGGTGCATTCCGTGGCAGTCCTTGCCTGATATTTTCGTTGAAAGACCTGATAAGAAGAGCCGGTATACAGGCCAGGAATGCATAGCGCGTTGGGTTGTCATCTTTGGGATCACAGATCTCGCTCACTGCCCAATCAGACTGTTTGCAGAAATATTCGAGCTGGTTTCGATACCCGGTGACATGATCCACGATTAGGAACTCGTAGAGGCGATACAGGGCGAAGAGTGGTGTGTCTGCTGGTGCAGCCTTGGTATCCGGTATTTGCGCAGGCGGAGTTTTGTGATATAATCGGAGCGATGGGCGATGATTTCTTCGGGAGGTGGAGGAGGGAACACAGGGGATTCATTTCGACTGGTATGCGCAGGGAGAAGCTGCTCTGGAAGCTTTTCCTCGTTGATTCTATTCCTAATGAACCGCCTGTAAACTGTAATGAAGTATTTGGCCATGCTCATTGGATAATACAGCTGTGCTGGCTGTGGCTAACGATGTGTGGCGATCATGCGGCTGTGGCATGACAGCTTTGGTTCAAAGATCACGCTTAGCAGGAGAAGACTCTCCAAAAGTTATGACCAAACTCTTATCAAGGTGTGCTTACGTAGTACTGCTAGTTTTACACGTGGGATTTTCCTTTATGCGGAATAGCTTTGCCGCGATTCAACGTCATAATCTTGCTGCAGTACTCTGTACTCTGCGTCAGGGTGCCGGGGGTGCTCCGACCGCATCGGGTCAGGCGCTGCTCGTGACCGCTTGCCGCTTTTACAGTACCTTGGCAAAAGTTTGGATACAAAACGCGCCAACGCGCATTTACGCGATTTGACCCCCCTTATTCGTTCAATTACCATGGCTCAACGAATGCCTCTAGAGGCTATTGATGGTAACAGGGGATACAAAAAAGAGCTATCTGTATGGGATCGAGCTCAGATCTCTGCATTTAAGGCTGTGGGGCTCTCAAATGGCCAAATTGGCAAGCGAGTCTTTTGCGAGCGAGCAACTATCTAATCAACCCTGCGATTAAATGCCCTGCGAAACGAAGGCGAAATGCGCGCACGCTCTGGCCGCCCTTCTGCATTATTAAGAATTGATAGATAAAATATTCTATGTATTGTACAAAGTAATCTGAAGATTACTTAGGCAGCTCTTAAGCTTGAAGCTAGAGTTAAGATTTACAAGGTGTTACAGCACGTGAACACGCCAAGCACCGACAGGCACTACGGAGCTGCCTGGCACTCTGCGAAGGAACTATGACAGACTTGGACAGGACTGGACCCTGAACTGCACAAAAGGTCAGGCCTGGACAACGTAATGATCAGAGGTGATCAGGGTGAACACTCATGAGCAATGATCAGAGGTGATCAGGATGAGCACTCATGAGCAATGATCAGAAGTGATCAGGATGATCAACTCTGAGCACGAATCTTCTAGTCTATATAAGCACGCTCATTTCCTAGATAGTTTCATAGTCTTTGTAGTCAACTTATATTATTAGCTTATACCTAAGTTAAAGACATCTTAGTATTGATTTACTACACTTCCTGTTCTACCTAACTAACTCACTTAGACCTAGCTTTTAGTTAAGACTTGTCTTAACTAGTTAAGCTGTAATACTTTAATTACTATTCTTCAAAATACTAAGTATAATTAAACAAATATTATATATATATTACTTAAGATATATACTATATTAGTTACCTTAGGACCTACTGCTACTATTAGGCTAAGAAAGAAACGTATAATTTAAAGTTATATTATTAAATCTCTTTTATAAAGATTAAAAGAAACTTTAAGAGTTCTTAAATTAATTAAGAATTAACTTCTTGTTTTATATATAGGCAGTAGATATAGATAAAAAGAAAGTATTATATATAGCTATCTTTCTTTAAAGGGCTATATATAACTAGTTTAAACCCTATCTTAAAGATAAGCTTAAGGAAGTATTAGAGAATTAAGAATTAGATACGTAATAAATCTTTTATAGTTTTACTAATTTTGTAATTAAGATTAAATAAATATATAAGAATGTGGATATAGTTAAGAAAGCTAAATAAGACTTATTACACATAAGGCAGAAGAGATCTACTATAGATTATACTTCCAAATTTTACTAGATTATCTTATAAGTCGATTAGGAGGATGCTATACTAATAGCTATCTTTTATAAAGGACTAAAGGATTCAGTAAAAGATAATCTATCTAAGATTAACTAACTAAGCAAATTATTATCTTTAATCAAGATAGTAATTAAGTTTAATAACTAGAATTATAAAAGATAACTCAAAAGGGGCTAAAAGAAAGATTATATTACTTTTTTAATATAATATAAAGCAAATATATAACATCTAAAATAAAAAACTCTAAAATATTATTTTATAAGATAGAATATGCTAATAGACTTAAATGTGATTAGGAAAAGAAGAAAATAAGAGCTATTAAAGAAGAGTTAGGATAAGAAAAGTAAGTAGAGAATTTCTAAGAATTAGTAAATAAAAAAATATAAGAAAGACTTATACTTACTTTGCAAAAAATCTGATTATTTTACTAAAGAGTATAAGGACTCTAAGCAATAGCTAAGTACTACTAAAGGAACTCTAAAAAAGGATAATTATAAGCCTTAAAGAAAGAACTAGGCAGATAAAAAATCTATAAGAAAGAAAGGCGACTTTAAAAAAATATTATAAGGATAACTTAGAAGAAGTATACTAGAAATATTATATAAATTATTATTTTAGATTACTTCTTATAATAATAATTACGCTATATATTTAAGTAATAAAAATAATATAAAGTAATATTTATAAAAACTAAAAGTGAAATGAATCGATTAGTTCGAGGAGCCGAGGCTAGACCGTACGATCTCTCCGACGCAGCTTCGTACCTTCGATATTATATCGAACGACATGGCGGACCGGTCCGTGTGGATCGCATCAAAGATTGGTGTCGAGACTATGCCAAACAAACAGAAAAAGCATTTATAATTAAGTTTTATAAGGAAAAGGAATACTTAAACTATAATAAAAGCAAATTTTATATATATTAAGGGTTAGATAAATAAGATTTTTAAGATAATATTATACTAAATAAACTTAAATATAGATAAAAAACTATTACTTAAAGCTTAACTTAAGAAGAAATTAAGAGTAATAAGAGTATTAAAGAACTTAATTTAAAGAAGGCAAAACTTACTAAAGCTAAAAAACCTTTTTTTATAGTTTTAAAATATTATACTTAATAAGAACTTTATAAATACTTTTTATACTTAGATTAGTTATGCCTAATATTAGGGCTGAACTAGTTAAGACAAGTCTTAACTAGAAGCTAGGTCTAAAGGGGTTAATTAAGTAAAACAGAAAGTACAATAAATAATACTAAGATGTCTTCAACTTAAATATAAGCTGATAATATAAGTTGACTACAAAGACTATAAAATTATCTGGGAAACGAGCGTGCTTATATAGGCTAGGAGATTTGTACTCACGAGTACTTACGACAGAACATCTTGTAGCATTACTTATGCAGAGATGTCCTTGAGCATTGCTCATGCGGAGACGTCCTTAAGCATCGTTCCTAAGTGCTCATGCTTGAGCACCTCTGAACACTACGTTAGAGGGTACCGACCTTGTAGGCAGTTCAGGGTCTGTTAGGCTTGTCTAAGCCTGTCATAGCTTCTTCACAGAGTGCCAGGCAATCCCTTAGAGTCTGTCTGTGCTTAGCGTATTCACATGCTATAACACTATCCCCTCCTCTCACTAGCTTGGTCCCACAAGCTAAAAGGGTGTCTTATAATTTCTGAGGTTCTCTTAATTCTTCCTTTTGTAATGCCTCTATCTGGTCCGCATATTAGCAAACCTTCCCCTTGTGTTTGTTGTCAGGCTCTTACTGCAAAGATAGCCCTCTAGGGTTGTTGGATTAACATGTCTTATTTAATATATAAGTGTGATAAGAAGCCATGTTTCTTTTTGTTATATTCTTTAAAGTGTTCGCATTATATAGCGAAGGGTATTCCTTATAATAGAAACTATTTAGAAGATATGTTCTAGAAGTTAAAGTTAGAGCAAACTTATTTAGAGGCTACTTACTCTTATACTATTACAGAGATGTTATATTTTATTACTAAAGCGACAAGTTTAGATTAGTAGATTAAGTCTTTAAAAAAGACTTAAGATTAAATAATTAAGTAAGAGACTCTTTTCTTAGAATAAGAAGAGCTTTATTAAGAGTCATAATCTAATATTGCTATAGTACTAAGTCAAAAGTTCTCGCTTAACCCCACTTTTATAACAAAAGACATACTTTTTAACTCAAATCAATTATTTTTCTTAGGTAATAAACCACTTAAAAATTATAGTTAAGTTATTTAAAAATAATAAAGAATTAAATATATAATTATTATTATTATATTAATATAATATTAAAGAGAGAAATTAAAGTTAAAGTATACTTATAAATTTTAAGTAAACTTTTTAGTGAAAATTAATTATAAATTAAAATATATTAACTAAGTTATGATTTAATTCTTAATTAACTTGATTCGTAATAAAATAATATATTAGAAAAAGTTTCAAGTATTAATTTTTTACCTGCTTATTAAAATCTCAAGTTATTATAAAGTGTTTTGATTAAGAAAGAAATATTCAAAATAGACCACTTTAGGTGTGAAATGCCGCATGAGCGAGAACTTTTGACCGGGTACTGTAAGGTTAGTATCCTTAACGAATAAGAGTTGGCTGCTCTAATATCCTTTTCGTTTAGTCTGGGTTCTAGCGGCAATAATTTGCAAGTGTCTTAGGGCTAAGATTTATTTCTAGTTCCTATATATTTTCTGAGTCTGTATATCCTAACTATTTTATTAGGTAATAAGGTCTTCTATTAATATCTTATTTATTTAAGACTTTCTTAACCTTATACTTTTAGTCTTAAGTTTTGTTATCTAGTTAGATTTTTGTAAGTCTTATATTCTTTAGTACTAGTTCTAATAAAGAGATATAGAATACTAAGTATATCCTTATTTTTACAGATAATTATAATTTGTATATTACCTTTCTTAAGACTTTCTTAATTAGATATAATCCTAACTTTATATAATCTAATTTCAAACTTAATTATTTTATCTTAATATTTTATCTTAAAAAGTAAATTATATCTTTTTCTTTAAAGGTTAGTCTTTTAATCTTTTTAAAGTTATAATATATTATTATAAATCTTATTATAAAGTTTTAAAATAAATAATAATATAACGTAATTTATAAGCATCTAGCGTATATAAGCGTCTAGTGTACTTTTCTTTTATATTATAATCTTTTAATTATTATATACAGCTATAATACTAGAAAATTAATTATTCTCTATATTGTTATCTTCTTTAGATGTCTCTTTAACCTCCTGACAGGTTTATATATTATAATTAGTCTTGCTGCATCTCTTATAATGCCTTAAGCCTGACAACCTAACTTATATAATACCCTCTTTTACTGATCTCTTACTTAATTATAATTATATAATTTCTTTTTACTTAATTAAACTATGTGTATCCTTTATAATAAGTGCAT
The DNA here is from genome assembly GCF_000464535.1 of Endocarpon pusillum Z07020. Taxonomy (NCBI): domain Eukaryota; kingdom Fungi; phylum Ascomycota; class Eurotiomycetes; order Verrucariales; family Verrucariaceae; genus Endocarpon; species Endocarpon pusillum. Next base: position 374 of record NW_006916494.1, on the reverse strand, counting down.
CTCTAGCTTGTACGCGTGTTTTTTTAGCTCTTTAACGCTTTACAAGAGCCTTATTAGCTTTGCGAAGCGTACAGACCTCCTTATATAGAAGGGTTATTTAATAAGCAATTAGCTCTGTACTCTTTACTAGCTACTTAATAGTTAAAAAAACACTACTTAGAGAGCTTTCTTAATGCCTAGTAATATAATGTTATATATACTCTAATTATGAAATGGCCTTATAATAATTATGTGGTATCTAAAAGACCTATAGGTCGGCTTAAGAAGGAGGAGGTCTAGTTAGTATTAGCGTTTATAACTTAATATTAAGCTTAGATAAGACAGTCTGAGGGTTATATAACATAAGACTAGTACCTCAGAAGCTAGCTTTGATG